>NW_015626863.1:222280-226311 GCF_001515625.1 Sinocyclocheilus rhinocerous
TATATATAGAGAGAGAGAGAGAGAGAGAGAGAGAGAGAAATAGAAATTTAAGGATTCAAAGACAATGAAGATTTCCTAACATGTAAGTTCATGGACATTCAAACACATCATGAGAAGAGCAGGCCAAAGACTGAATACCAATTTCTTATAATGTTGCAATTGATTCACAAAAAAGATTTTGGAGCAAAGAGTAAGTTGCCAAATAATTGTGATATGCATTACACAAATATTCGAATATACATAATATAATTATAATAATATACATATAATTCGGCATTCTGCATACCATTACTGACAACAGGTTCGATAGAATAAGCAAACAAAGTTAAACTGTGTTACACTGACATCTGTTGGTCGCACAAAGAAACTGACTGAGAAAGCCTAAAACAACCATGTCCATAATTTCAGTCTTTAAAAAGTGTGCATGCTCTTTTAGTGCTGACACACACACTCACACAAATCATATATACACACAAAATCACTACTTAGGATATTGACATTTGACTAATCCTCATAAACGATATACAGTCCTACCCTATAACAGTGTACTTACCTCATATAATGAGTGTACGAATGTGGTGACGTACCTGTTTGATGGGTATGGCCCTTCCACTCCCTATACTGTCAGTTTTACTCTCAATGCTCTTTGTCTGATCACTGGCTTTCCGTGACTGCAAAGAAACAAGACAAGATGTCAGTGCAAAGAACAAACTGGGAACACACATGGAGGTGGGGAGGGTGTGTGTGTGTGTGTGTGAGTTGTGCCTTAACTCTAGTGTGTGTGTATGTAAAGTGAAGCGAGTGTTGGTGTGTGTTGTGGGGGACAACATAAAATCGCAAGAAAAAGGCTCAAATAAACGCGCAAGCAGAACGGTGCAAACATACAGCAGCACATTGAACGTGCAGTATATATAAATATATATTTACACAGACCAGGACAGACACACAGAACAAAACGACAACGGAAAAGATCAAGTTCGACCAATAACGAAACACAGGAAGTCAGAACTAAACCCCCCAAGAGCTCTTTTGTGATCTTTGGCGCCTCTCTGTGGCTTTACCAACCACAGACGCGTCAGATTCAAACAATACAAGAACATTCAATGCAGCTTTATACACAAATGTGAGAGAGGTTAGCAGAGGGGAAACAAGAAGAAATGAATACGGTGCATCTTTTCCCACAGCTTCCACCTGTTAAAACATCGGATAAACAGGTCAGGCGAGAATAAAAAAGATTCAGAATTAAGGTTAGAGTCACAAACATTTCAAACAAAGCAAAATCAAGGGAAAAAAGGTTAGGGAATTAATTTATACATCATTTCAGCTCTGGATTTCAAGACGTCCTTTGCTTTTCAGTGGCTGGAAATGGCATTAGGGAAAGAATAAACGTTAAACAATGAATTCTCTCATACAAAACGACCCACAATGCAACATGAATGTGCATTCATACCCGACAGACAACATTATGGTGTCATACGAATCAACATGTGGCTCTCATTCGCAAATGGAGAGAAATAGATAAAGATTCATGATCGACTCAAATAAACTAGGCTAATGAGTATTTTTCAACAGTTTATTTTTTTCGTTTGGATATATACAGACACCATACAAATCAAGTCACAGGTTTACGTGGAAATAGGCAGAGCCACACATTGCAGTTCCCACAAGAGAGAGTTTGACTAAAGAGGCGCTGTTTCATATATCTCATATATGTATAGAATATACTTTCTATAGAATACCATTGGAAATCAAATTCAATACAAGATATACGGCTGTCTATATTTGTTCATTATTAAATTATATAAAAAAATGAAACCGTGTGCAATGCATCGAGCAGTTCATCTCAGCACATCGTCATGAAATTAAAAAAACGAATAAGCAAAAACAATTAAACAAAAGAACAAAATAATGGCTCTGGGTCACAAATAGATACTACATTCATACAAGTCGGTGCATTTCCGTCACGCTTCTCTACGTCTATGAAGGCCTTCATATCGTTCAGACTTCACACCGAGCGAGGAACCCGCATCCGGGCGTCGCCGCGGCAACTGCATCAACTAAACGAGCAGCTTTATAAATGCATCACAACGCAATGTGACGTTTCAGGGCATCATGTGACATCAGTTTCACAGTTAAATGGTGGTCAGCATATCGGTCGGCACGAACAAGTAAGCTATGTCATCCGGAATACGGATTCACATCTTTTTATTGTTGAGGGATCCGTCGCTATGCCGACCGTGCAGCATCAGGACCTCGACTAGCATCACATTCCAGTATGACGTGGTTTACAAAGCCGCGGTCTTGTTAATAAAGATGACACGGGAGCCGCGGGGTGCAGTTTGTGGCGTTCGGTGTGAAGTGTGACCAGCTAAACTAACCCATCAGACACAGAACTCAAAGGAAAGACAGGCAAAACAGGAAAATAAATAGGAAAAAAAGAGAATATCTTGGCAAAGTGTTCGGAATTACCGCAAAAGTTCTGTCCGTTTGAGTTACAAAGTATCCTTTCCATTAAATTTTGGACGTTATTGATGGCTATTGTCCGGGTTTGTTCAGTGCATGATGAACATTTAGCAATAAAATGACTGATTATGATTCAGTTCAATGTGTTCAGGTAACGCAAGTTCGAAATCTGTCTTTTTCTGTCCAACCAAATGTCCTTTAAACTCAACCATGGCTGCCAAGGGGCAAGTGTCCAAGAAATACTCTTTCACTATGACCAAAAAGACTATGATTATAAGGCCACTCTTGACTTGGAACAAAAATATAATATCTAACATAAATTATATGTAAATGACTTTGAAAAAAGCTGCCGAAAACTCTGGTGATCAGCTAGCAAACACAAAACAAAGGCTTTCCTCATGTTTGCATGCTATTTCTGAAAATTTAGCTCGGAGTGGCTGTTACGATCCAATTGCCAATGAGATGATTGGTTAGAGATGTCGTCGTAAGGGGAAATTAGTAACCGATCCAGATCTCCCGGCCATCTTCTGAACGTCGTAGAGAAGCTGCGTGGCCCCTCCCTCCTTGGTCTGGCTCCTCCCACTCTCCCTCCCCGCCCTCACCCCTGTTCCCGCCCACACTGTAAGTCCAGCTCCTCAGAAGGTCATGAGTTGAAACTCCCGTTTGTCCAAGAAAGCCATGGTGATACCCACGATGCAATGCGGGCTATTAGGGGGAATAAAGCAGCGCTTGTTTGCTCGTCCTCACTGAGGACCCCCTCCCATAATGCATTGCGGTCGTACCACCACCACCATCAAGGGCTCGTCTAATTGCGGAGAAGCTGGAAAGCCCTTTTAGTTGAAGAAAGGTTGGAAACAGATGAACAAATCTGGAAATAGCGACAAAAACAGTTCAACACTTTGGTCAAGGGAAGCGTGGACAGAAAGATTGTGGGGGGGGGCAATGGATCGCAAAAAAAATGCGTAGACATCTAGATTGGAGATGATGGCGGATGTAGTATGATTATTGGCTTTTTACAGGGCAAAATAGTGATGATGTGTCGAGAAAATAATGAAATAAAATAAACCCCTTCCCTCTTCCTGTTCACTCACAGAATGAAAAATAAACAGACGCCACATTAGACCAATGACAAAAATATCTGAATGGTCGTTTTAAGTATCATGGAAGCACTGTGCTTAGTTTCCTGTCCTCTGCTGACATCTAGTGGCAAAGACACACACTTATGAAATGATATTAATGTGAGAATGTTATGAATTATGAGGTGACAGGAAATATTACTAAATCGGCAAACTGTTGGTTTTATATTATTCAATAATTACATGAGCTTTAGTTTAAATTTTTAAAAAAGTAACGATTATTTTTTATAATATCTTTAACAAAATATTTAATTATGGCTTTCTTTAAAATGTAAATATTTTATTTAGTATGGGACAAAATTATTTGTTACTGATTGCAAACAAAAAATCCTACATTTTTAATTCAGTCTTACCTTAATTTATTGACACTGGTATTTATATATTTGAATATATATATATTTGAATATATATATATATATATATATATATATG
>NW_015626863.1:226653-227080 GCF_001515625.1 Sinocyclocheilus rhinocerous
CACTCTTGACTTGGAACAAAAATATAATATCTAACATAAATTATATGTAAATGACTTTGAAAAAAGCTGCCGAAAACTCTGGTGATCAGCTAGCAAACACAAAACAAAGGCTTTCCTCATGTTTGCATGCTATTTCTGAAAATTTAGCTCGGAGTGGCTGTTACGATCCAATTGCCAATGAGATGATTGGTTAGAGATGTCGTCGTAAGGGGAAATTAGTAACCGATCCAGATCTCCCGGCCATCTTCTGAACGTCGTAGAGAAGCTGCGTGGCCCCTCCCTCCTTGGTCTGGCTCCTCCCACTCTCCCTCCCCGCCCTCACCCCTGTTCCCGCCCACACTGTAAGTCCAGCTCCTCAGAAGGTCATGAGTTGAAACTCCCGTTCGCTCTGCCACTCGGAAACCCAGACGGGGTAGGTGGCGTGCTT
>NW_015626863.1:227356-232781 GCF_001515625.1 Sinocyclocheilus rhinocerous
GGGGGGTGTTGGGGGGGCGGTGATTGGCTGAATGGATATAGGTGGATCTTGATTGGTTAGATTGGAGATGGTGGTGTTCCTAGTACAGTGTGTGTGGCACTGCCTCTCTCTCTCTGTCTGGCTCCAGCGGAAAGACACGCTAGGTGAATGTCTGTTAAAGAAGAGAAGGGGGCGGGGCTTGCTAGGGAATTTTGCTGATTGACACAGTGAAATTAGGGCACAGGGAAAACATCAGTATCGGGGAGGGCAGGTATTCAAATCCAGAGAAGCTAAAAAGCTACGTTCCCTTGGTGTAAAGCTTTTAAATTTACAGTGTATAAAGGACGAGGCAAATCAAAATGGTGGAAAAATTAGCGTAAATCCAAGCGTCTTTCCTTTTCCTAAACATCTCTCGTCATTTTAATGCTTGCCTCCCAGCATTTACTGAAATATGTAGCTATAAAAAGCATGTGGTCATGCGCTTCAGTGGTAGCAGAGGCAGGAGGGATTCGGTTACACTTAGCTCCCTCTTGTGGTCAGAGATGGCATTAAACTCTCTGGCTTTGCCCTCCACTGCCCTGGGATTGAGGGGAAGGGGGTGATGAGACCTAAGGGCAGATCCACTCACTGCAGACCTAGAAACAGCTTCTCTCTAGCTCACTGGCCGTCTGAAAGCAGCAGGGGCTGCTGGGAGATCTGCAGTCAGGGGAAGTCCAGCACTCTCAGTAGTGGGAGTGCGTGGTGCTCTGCATTAGCTGCCTCATACTTACTGTGAAGATGTTGGAGCGCCGTTTGGACTGCTTGCGGATGGGCGTGGGAGTGTTGGAGGCGGCCACCGTCTCGATGCGCATTTCCCTCTGGCTTATGCTGGGGGTGGAGGGAACGGAGGACGAGTAATCGTTGAACGCGCCTCCTCCATTAGCAGCCTGAAACAAACGGAGAGGGAATGGGGAGAGAGGGATAGATAGATAGATAGATAGATAGATAGATAGATTTTGGGGAAAGCAATTAAGAATAGGAAAGGAGCAAGAGAGATAAAGTGAACACAAAATTATCAGCATGATTTTCTGGATTTTGACAGGCAGCCCACTTAATATGGTTTATTATATTTCATAAAGGCCTATTCTTCCATCCCGATTCTCATGTTTGTACTATGTATATAAATATGGTGATATGAAAGCACATTTGAGTGTGCACTAAGTCTTGATGCTTTGTTGCATACTATGAGTGTTTGTTAGTACCATGATAAACCTTTTATTGCATTAAATATCATAGCTACTACAATTATTGTTCCTGTTGTAAAACTATAATAAACATTTCTGTTATTTTATTTTATTTATTTGTGATGACAGTTTTTTTTAAAGGGGTCCTATTATGTTCTTTTACAAAGTCTTGATTTTGCTTGGGGGTGTACTAGAACAGGCTCTCATACTAGGTTGTTTGAAAAACACATTATTTTTCACAAATTTCACATTATTACAACACCTCTCTCCCCAGTCTGACATGAACGGCTCGAATAGTTCCTGAATCAAATGAACACGCCCCTTACCATAGTCGCCTGCGAGCTTCAGTGAAAATATTGCGACAAAATCAAATCAATTTGAGCGCGATTTAAACCCGGATGATTGTAACCACTCTAAGTTCGTCTGCTTTGGGAAAGCTAGCGTGTCTCCGACATTGTGATAACACTCGTTGCCTTCTCTAGTGCAGAATCTAGTGCAAATCCCAGAAAATATGCGTTGTAGTCCAAGCGAGTCGTTCGTTGTAGTTTTTGAAAAGTGATTTCTGTTCAATAAAATATCTCCTTTTGAAGTGGACATTGAGCTTTGTAACTTTGCAGATCTTTTTTATGCTCAAACAGCAACATTACAGACTAACTAAAGTTGAAAAAGTGAAAAAGCATAATAGGACCCCTTTAAGTAAAAATAACTGTTTTGGTGGAAAATATGGTTACATTTTCAGAATTGAAATATCAATATACAGGTTTTGGCTGAGTGAGGCTGATCCTAGATCAGCACAAACACCCCAGACTCACCTGATTGATGTGTACAGAGGGGATGGACGCGGCCGGGACCGACGAGTGGCTGGGAGAGTTGGGCAAAGATTTACACGGACCAATCGAAAGCTGCTGTTTTTTCCTCAGCGCCACCACTTTCTGAGCAACTGCAATCACACATCAGAAATATTACAACTATGAAATCCACGCATTAAAAAGATTAAAAGTGACAGTAAAGACATTTATAACGTTACAAAAGATTTCAGTTTCAAACAAATGCTGTTCTTTTGAACTTTCTATTCATCAAAGAACCCTGAATGTATCATGGTTTCTTTAAAAAAAAAAAAAAAAATAACTCACAAGAAATTACATTTTAAAATATATTCAAATAGAAATAGAATATTTCACAATTTTACTGTATTTCTAGACTTTTGAACTATAGTGTAAAGTATGCAAGTATCTCTTGTACACTGAATTAAAAAAAAATTATGAACTGTATATATTAGTTTGACTTAAAAATATCAAATTGAATTAAAAAATAATAAATTAAAATATTTAAAAATATATTTTTTTTAAATATAAAAAACTATTATAAAAAATGTTTATAAGCATTATAAAAATAAATGCAATTTAACATGTTTCGCACAGCTTGTCTAGATACTAGCAGTTTTGTTGTTTTAGTCCTGCATATAACCAACTACAGTATATGCATATGGGAACAATTAATAATTTAGCTGTCTATTAATAACCTATAACGTCTCAAAGCCACCGATTTGCAGTAAATGTGACTACAAGCATAAATAAGACTACAAATTAATTTATTTGCAAACATAATTCATAAAGGGCGATACATTTACATTCAGTGCTTATTATTATGGTAGGGAGTTGTTCATTACTTATGTACAGTATGTTACAATTTTTAAGTTCTAATTCGATTGTAATGATGCACATAAGGTTTCTTCCACAGCTGTGTTTTCGTGCAGATTTACTGCATAAAACTGGAAACCCTGGAGACTTGCAGTGTGCCTACAGCCATTTAACAAGTGACTCAACATTATTCACTTTTACTTTTCGCAAAAACAAAGAAAGAAAGAAACTAAGAGGAAGACTAAACGAAAGAACCAGCAAAGTCGAGATGATGTTGATCCGTCTGCGTTTTCAAAGAGTCGAATGGCTCACCGTCTCCAGATAACAAGCGCATCTCTGTCTTTTAATTATTTCGAATGCAGCCCGAGGAGGCAATTACACGCAGGAGAAAACAGCAACCGTCAACACCCTGGCAATAAAGGCAGGGACGAGAGAAATCCATCCTGACAACTATGATATTGGACAGCGCGGCGGAACCTGCAACACTGCGGAGCAATAAAGCTGCTGGAATTATCACAGCCCCTGCAACCGCGGGAGGAAGTCTCACACGGATATATAGAGCAGCGATACCAGATTACTGTGCGGCTGCTTGATGAATACTTATGTAATATGTATTTCTAGGTGCTGTGAAACCACTCTACCTTGAGCAGGCGGCTAGAGGGACACAAAAGAGATGTGTGGGCAGATTTCTGTAGCTTACTCTGCGATACATTCATGCCACATGACGACAGTGGGCGGAAGAGAGTGCTATCAGTGAACTCAAGAGTGCCACTGATATTCCAGCTGGTTTTCGGGATTGTTCATGAATGCACTAACCACTACCGGCGTAAAAACACGCTGAAAAAACACAGCTCTTTGTTAGATGAGGAGATAAAAGCAGGATCCAGAGCAAAGACAGAACTATGGATGATGATGCATTCAGAACGTCTCACAACCATCCTTAAAATCTGCGGTATGTTCATAATATAATGCAATAAACTAATAATATAATAATAAAACTTGGTTCTCGCAAGACTAGCATATTACGCTACGCCTACGTCATCTGCTGGAACGCCACTCTCTCGTGAGCCCGCGTACAACAGTTAGCGGAAGCTAGAGATTACGGTTTATAAAGTTTTAAATATGGATCATTTTCTTGATCTTGATTTTCTACACATCGATTCACTTCAGAAGGCCTTTATTAACCCCCCGGAGCCGTGTTGCAAACCAGGTTAGTAAACTCACACCCGAGGATAAATACTTGGCATTAACACCTAAAGTAGCGTTCAGAGACACTGGTTATCACATCAGGCATCTCACCATCTTGAAAGACTCTCTCCACGTTAAGACCATAGGTGGAGCAGGTTTCGTAATACGTGGAGCGTTTCAGGTCGTTGGACAGTTTCCGAGCCCGGGCGTCATCTATCACTCTTGGGTTGGCAGCGCTGATGGCATCTAGAAATCATAAGATGGCATAAGACACGGCATATTCATTTTTGGGTGTACTATTCCTTTAAACTAGCTCTTCGGCACACATAATGACAGTACAGCATCTACATGTTCATAATTGTTAATTTTGAGTCTCATCAAAGTGCAATTTGCAAACAAGTACTGGGTGAATGAGTAAGAAAGAGTCTTTTTATCCTGCAGCTTTGTTAAAGCAAGACGAATGTACTATTTCGTCACCTTTAGACGATGACTAAGTGCGAGACTTCCATGGCGCATTTAATAAAAACAAGTGCACATCATATTTTGTGTATCCCGTGTTCTACTGTAGAAGAATAATAAGAGTCAGTGATGGTGTTATGACTCACCCTGCGTCCCCACCAGCACCATGGGAACCTCTGCCGTGTTCCTGTAGCTGGAAAGACGCAGGAAGTAGTTATAAACTGTCTGGAAGCTGATCTCATCCTCCAAGCTGAAGACGAACACCACCGCGTCCACCCAGGCAGCAAACTGAAATACGCCAACAAAATCTTATCAATCCAACCATCTCTAAATAACATCTTTTGATTTAGCGATCAGATTTTGCTTTTTTTCACATGAAAATATATTATAATATAATGTATTAATATTTTGAATCAGTTTTTATTTTTTTACTTTCCATTTTCATTGTAATTTTAGATGCAGTTATAGTTATTTTGTTGTTTGTTTTGTGTATTTATTAATAAAAATTAAATAATTAATCAAATTTGGGGTCGGTAGGTTTGTTATTTTGAAAGAAATTAGAGGTCGACCGATAGTGGATTTTACCGATACCGATAGCTAGGTTGGACCTCAGGATTTCCTTTTGAGTTTGAAGTTTCCCGCTCTGTGCAGCGCGCAGTGTCACGTGTCAAAACAAACAACAGGTGCTGTTACTGATTTCCGCCTCTAGAGGCTGCTCTCCTACTGTATAATGGCAGCGGACCCTTCTCGGCCACTCCAGCAACAGATGCAACCCGGAAAACTATCGGCATTGATTTTTGCCGATAACCGATAGTTCCGCCAATCAACTATCGGTGCCGATTGGTATCGATACCGATACCTTGACTTTGATACCGGCTCCTGAACGATACTTTTTTCGATACCAATTTTATGAAATCAATTTTAACAAGATTACAT
>NW_015626863.1:232963-244036 GCF_001515625.1 Sinocyclocheilus rhinocerous
CAGTGTCACGTGTCAAAACAAACAACACGTGCTGTTAGTGATTTCCGCCTCTAGAGGCCGCTCTCATACTGTATAATGGCAGCGGACCCTTCTCGGCCACTCCAGCAACAGATGCAACCCGGAAAACTATCGGCATTGATTTTTGCCGATAACCGATAGTTCCGCCAATCAACTATTGGTGCCGATTAATCGGCAAAACTGATGAATCGGTCGACCTCTAAAAGAAATTAATACTTTTATTCAACATGCTTGCATTAAAAAAAAATCACATTTCAAATTATAATTTAGAATAATATTATATATAAATAAAATAAAAAAATAACTTACTTTATTAAACAAATCTTATTTTTGAATGGTAGTATGCATATATATGTGTGTGTATTTTTAATTTTATTTATTTATTTTATGTACGTATGTATGTATGTATGTATGCATGTATTTATTTATTCATTTTTACATTTTTTGTTATTTAACTACAAGTTAAACTAAATTAAAATAAGAAATTCTGCATTGGCAACTAGTAGAAATATTTTTTTAAATAGATTTTATTTTCATTTAATGTTTATTTTATTTAAAGTATCTATCTATCTGAACAGCCACTGAGTAGATGAACCATGTTATATGCCAGTTATATTTTGTAACGTAGGAAGATTTTAATTTTAATTTTAAGCAAACTTAGTTGTTTACTGAAGCCCATGTGTGAGTTATTCCTCTATTTGTTTTTCATTACCTGCAGGAGAATAATTCTAATCATGGATAAATTACACGACCAGTCACTGTTTCGGAGCCCTGAGACACACTCATTGACGTCTGCTTGAAATTTGAAGGGCCATATTACAAATTCTTGTGGTAATTTGCATTCTAATCAATTACGCATTACCATAAAACCAGCTAAACGGAACACAGACTAACAGAGAATAATTATAGCCGCTATTCCACCAGGAGCTACAGCGGCAGAAAAGTTTCACTCGAAATCCCCGTTCCCACAACACAGGAAGCGAGTCCTCATCCACGGCTGAAAGCTGCCGTGAGAACCATCAGACTATAATTACACTGAGCCGCAGCAAAATGTGAAAATAGGGCCACCCTGAAATGGGCCCCACAGGGTAAGTACAGCAGTCCATCTCGACACGGGCCCGTGTCCCGCTCTATGCTGGGGGAATGAGGACTGGGTGACACGTTTGTGGAATATTTTAGCAGCTATTTGGACAGTTCTCTGCTCTCCTCAACTTGTGAAAAATCTCACTTTCTCGGATATCATCAATTATTGTAGCGCCGCGTCAGCATGCAGCCCTGGAGCTGCAAATTGAACTAGATAATTAAGGTATTTGGTGTAATACTACATTAGTATTTTACATGGCAATATGTAAACAGTTTTTATCCACAAAAGCTAGTTATATGTCCTTATACAAGACCAGAAAATGTCCTTTAAGGAACAATTCACCCAACTTATGACTTACTTTCTTCAGTGGAGAACAAAAGGAGACATTTTCAAGAACGTTCACGCTGCTCTTTTCCATACAGTGACCAATAAGTACGTTCATTTCCCCTATTTTTACAATTAGTTTACCTTTGCCGTCATTTAAACACTCTCTTTAAGTTAATCTATAAAAACACTAATAATTTAATAACACTGTTACATGTTATTTTTAGCAAATCTGAAAATGAATGTGCATTATAATGTTGTCGCGCCTTAATTCATTTGGAACATTTGAAATTATTTATTTTGAATTAACTAATATTACAATTCCATGCTAATTTGTCTATTTACTGGTTATCTGCCATAATGTGAACTATTATCAGTTTATTGTGATTTAATTTTAAAATCTGTTAATCTGTATAAGTATTAATGACAACATATTCATATCATCTCCTTTTGGGTTCCACAGAAGAAATAAAGTCATACCAGTTTGAAAACACATGAGAAATGAGGGCAGATTAATTAGTTCATTTTTTTTTTTTTTACAAACTATTCCTATAACTTATATTTTATTACATATTTTATCATAGTTTTCAATAAAGCTTTATAATTAAAGGAAACATTTGACATTTCTTTAAGTGTTGTTAACTAATTGTTAACTAAAACTAAAACTATTAAAATTGCTGTTGTTAATTGAAATAAAGCTTAAAAATAAAATGTACAAATTTTATAGAAATATTGTATTGGCAACTAACTGAAATAAACAAAGTTTAAGTTGAAGAACTAAAATTACTAAAACTGAAATAAAAATAAATAGCTAAATAGAAGCTAAATAAAATGACAATAGCATGTAATAAAATTACTAAAAGTAAATAAAAATAAAAATAAAAAATATAAAAATAAATGTTGCTATCGAAATATGAATAAATACTGTAATAGCATATAAATAATGCTAAAATAACACTGCTTTCCAGTGTTATTTTAGTATCACTGAGATATAGTTTTTATTAATATTTTTAATCAGTTTTTATTTTTATATATTTTCCGTTTTGATTTTAATATTAGTTAAATTTGTTGTAATTTTGTTGTGTGCATTTTGTAATTTTCAGTAGTTTTTTTATGTCTATACATTTTTTATTATTGTTTTTATTTCAGTTTTATTTTTTAGTTATTTTAGTACATCAAGTTAAACTAAATTAAAATTAGAAATATTGTCTTGGCATCTAGCTGAAATAAAACGTTTTATATATGTAATATATATTTATATTCATTTCAGTTAATGTTCATTTTATTTCAAGTAACAACTTTTTATGGTTTTAATTTTAGTTTTGGTTAACTATAATAACTCTGCTGCTTTCATATTTAACTTGAGGCTTACCTGCAGTTCTGGTGGGCCGCCTTCATCCCTGATCAGCAAGAGATAACTCTGTCCATCCACCACAATCTCCTTTTTAAACCTCCCTCCTGCAAGAACACAGAATAACATTACTTATACTGTTTCTACAACATGGTCCTCTCTGAAGCTCATTTACCAGCAGGCAGTGTGCCGCTGACGTCAATGCCATCAAGATTAAGGGACTGAAGATACACCCCTGAGGAACTCCCTTCAGCTCCATCAATCTGAACGCACAAGCATTTCTAATTCTCAGCTTACGCATACCTTCTGGCAGTTGTGAAGTGTTGGACAAGAGATGGAGAAAGAGAGAGAAAGAGCCAATGAGTTAGTGAGCGTGTAAATGAGTGTTTGGGATGAATGTGTTTGCATGTCTAAACATGACTAATGATTAAACCCATCAGAGTGCTGCCCATCGCTCCTGCTTCATTATACAGCACATGGAAACATGGTTAACACAGAATAGAGCAACTGATAAAAAAGAAATATCAGCCAACAAATGAAATTAGGCAAGCCTTATCCGAAATCTGAGTTATTTCGACACCAGCAGTGAGATGAGAGTCTGAGACTTTGATTTTTCACCCTTCATTTATTCCCTTCTCAACAGATGTTTTTTTTCCTTCCTCGCAGCCGCTGAAAGCTGATGGAACTTTGATGCCATTGAGATTCCCTCAAATTAAATTGCACTTTTTTATAGTAGGAAAGTTTGTGTAGCCTTCTAGGAGGACAAAAGAGGAAGGGTGAGATCTTCGCAGATTATGACAGGTTAAAAAGGCAAGGCAATGTGTAGAATATATGAACAGCCTGGAGAGAAAAGGGCTGAATTTGGTTGAACTTCACCTGAAAGTGTTAGGAATTTAATTTAAATAAGCAGCCATTGAAAGGCACAGAATGTTACAGTGGCATGGTACAGAGGTTATGTAACAATGTTAGCTGACAGAATTATAATATTATTTAAAAAAAATAGAAATATAAAAAATGTATTTAAAATATTTAAATTATTTGTAAAAGAAATAATAAAAACTATTTTTATATTAAACAAAAATATAATGAGTATTTAATAACATATATTGAAAGAATAATGAATTACTATAATAATTAGCATAATTTCTATTTATATAAATAAAATATTCAAAATGATTAATTCTAAACAAATTAATTTTATTTTACTGTAAAAATATAATAAATAATGAAAGAAATAATAATAAACTATCAATGTTACATGAAAATTATATATATAATTATAATAATTCATTTGAAAACAGTGTTTTAATGTAAAAAATAGCGATGAAAAACCTGAATGATAAATAAATAATACTTGTGTGTCTATGTATGTATATATATAAATCAAAACAATTATTAATAACTATATTTTAATAATCAAATCATTATTAAAGCAATAAACAATAACAATTCAACTGCTTTGATTATCCCAGTGAATACTGTTCATGAGGGGACTGTATTATGAAAAATGCAATGAGATGGACAATGCAACGAACCTAACTTGACTTTCCATTTCCAGTGTGATGAATAAACATAAAGTGATTAGATTGACTATTTTAAAACATGTTTTGATTCATTATTTGATCTGACTGCCAAAAATTAAGGATAAAAGGTATTACACAAAATCAAATTAAAAACGCAGAGCAATTAGAGCTGGACACCCTTGACATGCAACGTGATGAGAAAATGTGACAATGTAGCATAATGCATACTCTTTCACTATAAAAAAGTAGTTCATTCAGTTCAGCATTCAGTTCAGTTCATTCAGCACATGACTTCCCTTTACTTTAACTCTGGAGCTTTGTCACTCCTGAGCACCTCCCAGGAGGGTTTTTATTGGGTAAATATAATGATTGAATGCTTGTTGCACAGTGTATGACTGGAAGCTGCTGAAGTTCGCGCCACATAGCAAATCCTTACTTCCAAGTTCAGTGACCCCTGGAGTAAATTGGCATTAAGAGGTTCACTGGAGCGCTGAGGGACGTTAATAATAGCGGAACGAAACACAACATGACACTAAGAAGATTTCAGCCAGCGACCTCATATCAACTGAGAGATATTGTCCATAAAGCCAGTACGCCAAGCACACTACACTTTTAATTATTCCACCTGTGTCCTGAGAATCCATCCATTTTTATTCCATCAATGCTTCCCTTGAGACTAAAAGCAAAATAAAACTTGTCAAATTCAGCACCGTTTTTGCTCTAACAGGAGAAAGTGAACAATATGTTCATATTGGCCAATATGAATACACCTGCAAGCATAATAAATATGAAAAATAGCAATGTGTGATATTTATTGTCTACAATAACATCATAACTGTTGTTTTAACAATATGCAAACTGACATTATCGAGTCACTCACTTTGCAAAAAACAAACAGAGAGAGTCCAAAAGCATTCACTGCATGAAGACTATTAGAATGCAGTTCGAATGCATATATAATTTCAGTTATAAAAGCAAAAAATATCCCTGTATGGGTTTTTGTTTTTTATATTTATAAGATATGATATAGCTAAGTAATATCACATAAGCAAGAGTGCTGTTTTCCTGAATATTAGCATGTGAGCATGATCGCAAACGTGATATTAACTTTATACACAGTTAAAAAAAAAGAAGTAAATTTTTTAACTTCTGTTTTTCGCCTACAAAAACAGTTCCAAACAAAGTTGGATCAGAACATTTGTGCATCTCAGAGAAACGCTGCATGTTTCATTCCTGAATGAATCTGTTTTTGAATGAATCATTTGAGTCAATGATTCATAAAGACTATTAATAAAGTCACTTGCTTTGTTTTTTAAATGAATCAGTAATTTGAATGAATCATTTGAATGAATGATTCAATTAATCACTCATTAAGACAGGCATTCACCAACATCTACTGGTGGTTTTAGTGTCATATTTATTTATCCATGACAGGCCTAAACCAGTCAAGGTACCAGCATAAAAAAAAACACTAAGCAAAATAATGTTTAATTATCGTTATCGAAAACAAAATCACAAAAAAATATCAACATCATTTTTTGTCAATATCGCACACTCCCAATGCAAAAATAACTTAATTACTGAAGAAAATGCAAGTTATGCTGGTATGAAAAACAGGCTGCAACTGTCTGAAAATCACTTAGTTCTTCCCCAATCCACGATTTGAGAAATCAACTAGTTCAAATCTCTAACTCTAAAATATGTGCAATAATTCTTGCATTAAAGGTCCCCTGAAATGCTTAGAAACACGCAGCGTTACTCATTTTGATTTCATTGGGGACTTTAAGAAGCACCACTAAAACTGTTGTTTAATTGAAAAGAACTGAATTTAACAGCTTTTTTTTCTGCCGCATTCACAGAAGCTTTTAAAGTAGGAGATAATTGCATTGGAGCCAGAAAGGGCATGTCTGAACATGTCAAGATAGGACAGAACAAAAATCCCTCCAGCAAAGTTTCTTGCTCATTCAGACGTTTGACAGAAAGCAGTGCAAAATAGATGTTTTTCATCTCTCAGTTTGTGCTGCAAAGGCTAAAAAGAAAATGGCAAAAAGAAATCGAGCCTTACTGTCACCAGCAGAGATGTGTGAGGCTTTTCACGATGCTGTGATTGTTCTGAAATTCAGCCCTGGTTTGGGTCTTCAGGAATCCGTCGTTATGATTCTAATCTCTAATTTAGATTTCAGAGGGGCAGCTGGTGCCAGGAGGCCATAAACATTTAATCTCTCCGCCGTCACTCAAAAGTAAACGCCGAGGGTTGATGACACGCTCCGGTGGTGGCAGGCTAGGCTGCCTGACCCTCTGTTGTCATGGCAACACCGGAGCAATCGTAGAGGCGGAGCATTGGCATGGAAACTCAGAGCTTCTTCTGTGCAGGAGCCAATGGTCAATTTCAATTAAGCGTCACTTAATAAACCTGGGAAGGTCTACAATTCAAAAGTCTTAAAGGTTTTAAAATAAATTAATACTTTTATTTGCAAGGATGGATTAAATTGATCAAAAGTGACAGTAAATACATGCATTTAAAAAAAATATTTTAAATATTATCAAAAAATATTCATCAAAAACATCCATCTCTACTCAGAGGTGTGTTAGCACCAATCCCGCAGCGATTCATTGACTTTCATTTCTGTCAGGACCACTATCGTCAAAGATGATTGACAATTAGCATACCGTTTGGATTGGCGGTATGGGTCTGTTCTGGGCAAGAACTCCCTGTGCATCCATGCAGTCTAGCATGGATGAGAGCAGGGAGAGCAGCGATAACGCCCCAGGGTAAACAGAACAGAACCAACAAATGCATTGCAGATATCGTTAAAGTTCAATAATGTTATGTACACATTTTAGAATTAGTCTGATTCAAAGGAGAATCAGAAGGCTGAATCCCGACTGACAGAGGAGGAGCTTTGTAAAAATCGACGCGTTTCAGAAAGGCGGGGCATAGAGGAGAAACAATAATGTACAGTATGTTGAAAATAATGTGTTTTTTTAACCTTAAACCGCATAAACACATTTCATTACACCAAATACACACAATAATGTTCTTTTTAGCAACATCATATGACCCCTTTAAAGCTCAATAATTTTATGTACACATTTTAGAATTAGTCTGAATCCTGACTGACAGAGGAGGAGCTGGGGATGGAGGAGGGTAATTAGCTATTAGGCAATGCGAAATCTGCTGATAATACTGAGGGACCTTATATATGAATGCTTAGATAGGTGTCGTATTCCTATAGGTAGATGGGGATCAGCTGAGAGTCAGCTGATGCGAGCTTGACTAACGTGACCTGCCAGAACTAACGCTACGCTTGATTTTTCTCACTGCATTAGAAATGCACATTATTCCACATCGGTGCCACAGTCCGGTCAGAGAGAGGCAGAGACTCTGACTGAATGAGACTGAACTGTGAAAGTTGAATTCAAAACAAGTCCTAACAGGCTCCTGAGCGTCGTCTTCCTTCAAGGGAAACACAATGTGCATACAGGCATCCAACCAAACCCACTGGGCCAGAATACTCAACATTTTACCTCATTTTAAGCAATGTGGCTATTGTTCACCATGCTCCAGGTTCAATGCAAGTTTAAATATATTGTCAACATTTGAAAATTATTTTTTCTCTCTCTCACTAAAACAAAACCTTTTTTTTTTTAATTGAAAACAAATATCTCATTTACAATAATGTAGACACAATGTACTGCTAGAATTTTGGCTAAAGCATTCAATTCGTTCTTCAATACAAAAATGTGCATTATAGGAGCTAAAAAATGTCTAAATCATCCCTTTAGCAGTTATGCATTACAGATGTAATGTTTCTTCACATAAAATCAATACAAATACATAAAATACAATCCTTTAGTTAACCTTTCAATACTTAAATTTACTAGCTTGATTTGATGATAAAACTGGACATAACTTACTCAGAAAAGGTTTGTAAGTGATTTTATCATACTAGACTCATGTTAAGACATATTTATGGTGATACTTTCAAAACAAGTTTTTTTATCATTGATTCTAAGGTAATCTTGCTTTATAGGCTTATTGTGTAAGTGCATCACCTACTACAACACAATTGTTATTTCCTATTACAAATTGAGGAACAACTCAAAGTCTTAATTATGTAGATGTATTGAACCCAGAATATTTCTTTAAATAAAAATGCTACCGTTTAAAGTGGGTCAGTGACATTTTTTAAATGTGTTTGAAAGAAGTCTTTCTCACCAAGGCTGAATTTATTTGATCAAAAATACAGTAAAAACAGCAATATTGTGAAATATTATTACAATTTCAAAGAACTGATTATTTATTATTTATATTCTAAAATGTAATTTATTCCTGTGATCAAAGCTGAATCTTCAGCATCATTACTCCAGGCGTCAGTGTCACATGATCCTTCAGAAATCATTCTAATATGCTGATTTGATGCTCAAGAAACATGTATTATTATTATCAATGGAGAAAACAGTTGTGCTGCTTAATATTTTTGGGAAACCCATGAGACATATTTTTTTCAGGATTCTTTAATCAATAGAATGTTCAAAAGAACATAATTTATTTGAAATGGAAATCTTCTGCAACATTATAAATGTCTTTACTGTCACTTTTGATCAATTTAATGCATCCTTGATGAATAAAAGTATTAATTTCTTAAAAAAAAAAACCTCACTGACCCAAAACCTTTGAACGGTAGTGTATTAATGCAATTAAAAAGAAGATCATGAAGTCTAAAGTTTTACTTTTAACCTCAGTGTCAACCTAAAACCATTGCAGGGCATCTCTAGCTGCCAAAATAATTTGTTCATATAAAAATAAATAAAGCGCACAAATGACCATATGAGATGATACAAATTCATGGCCAGCAAAGTTTGCTCCGCAGCAGGAGGTCTTGTTGGGTGACTGGCCCTGACAAACACGCTGTAGGCGGCCCTCCCTGCTGCTCACTCACCCTCGGGCGACTCCTCCTGGACATATGTTCCTGTCAGATACCGGTGAACTAACGCTGACTTCCCACTGGACAGGTTTCCCACGATGCCCTGCATGCAGAAACAGAAATGAGTCAGGCCGAAACAGAGCAGCAAACGACAGTGTTTGGGTGCATAAAGAAAACAGAAGAGAAAACAAATGACTGTCTGGAAGACAATCAATGGGATTAATTTCAGGATATTAAAGAACTAAAGAACCTGATGTCACATGGATTATTTTACAGATCTCCTTGCTCCGTTTCTGGACTTGGGAACATTTCAGTTGTGTTGCTGTCTATGCAGGGTCAGAGAGCTCTCAGATTTCATCAAAAATATCTTAATTTGGTGTTCCGAAGATGAACGAAGGTCTTACGGGTTTGAAAGGACATGAGGGTGAGTAATTAATGACAGAATTTTCATTTTTTGGTGAACTATCCCTTTAAAAATGCTGTAGCTGTTTTTGTGAACATTTGCCTCAAAGACAATAATCACTTTCATCAACTTTTCACTACCAACAGATGGAGAACATCCGTTGTGCATCCAGGATTTCCTTCAAACAAGTCGAGATCCCTTCCGTCATCAAACAACACCTCAAGCGTGGAGGAAGCAACTTTCAGGAGTTTCCTCGCTCACACCTGACGCAACTGTTCTGCCTGTCAGTCCACGGGACGACGGCTGTTCCTGCACGGATAATTCCCTCACAGCTGCGAGTAGACAGCTTTAAAAACATAATGAGGACAGGTTTACCTGTCTTTCTCCTCAAACACTGGAGATGAAGGACTGGTGAGCGCCGATAAAGACAGAAGAAGCTTTTTTCTTTGAAGAATTCAGTAATGGCAGTACTTCACAAAGGTTTACACTTTCCCCTGCACTTTGAATGTTAGTTTATTTGTTATTTTTGTTAATTTGATTATGCTTCCAGCTACCAAGACAAACTGCTCTGATGAACACATTTTCCATATTTAAATTCCTTTTCACAGAATTCCAAAATGTTCCCCCAAAATTCAGCAAAGAAAATGTGAAAATAAAGTCCTTCTAACCAATATGCAAAACCGACATTTAAATCATAAGGTATTATTAATAATAGCTAAAAACCTCAATAGCAAAAATCTGTAATATAAAATTCATTTTGTAATATAATGATTTATAATAATTTAAAATTGCTATAATAATTATACGTAATAAATAATATAATATATAATTGAAATAATAACTAATTAAATTAAATTAATTAAATTAAAATAAATTAATTTAAAATTTAATTAAATTATTATTTAATAGCAGATAAAAATATTTTATGCTAACGGAATGTTTACTCTAATATATTCTGATATACACCGGAATTAAATTAAATGAAATTAAATTAAAAAGTGTAAATATCAGTTAAAAATGGCATCTTTGATATTATTTGATAACAATATAAAGTCAATAATTAAATCAACTTAATTAGTATACATTTATACATATATGTGACCCTGGACCACAAAACCAGTCATAAGGGTCAATTTTTTGAAATTGAGATTTATACATCTTCTGAAAGCTGAGCTTTCCATTGATGTATGGTTTGTTAGGATAGGACAATATTTGGCCGAGATACAACTATTTGAAAAACTGGAATCTGAGGGTGCAAAAAAATCAAAATATTGAGAAAATCACCTTTAAAGTTGTCTAAAGTCCTTAGCTACACATATTACTAATGATAATACATTTTTGACATATTTATGGTAGGAAATTTACAAAATATCTTCATGGAACATGATCTTTACTTAATATCCTAATGATTTTTGGTTGGAAAGAAAAATGTATAATTTTGA
>NW_015626863.1:244218-298523 GCF_001515625.1 Sinocyclocheilus rhinocerous
TACATACATATATATATATATATATATATATATAAAATGCTAATAAAAAATATAAATACAAAAAATATATATACAATACAATATAATGGCAGTAATTAAATCAAAATTGAAATGCATTAAATAAATGCTCACATCAGCCATTGACAAAGTACATCGTGCATCACTAGGACCAACATTGAGTTTCAAAACAGCACCGAATACTGCTTTCGTCATGGAAATGGAAAAACTCTGTCCTTTCTTTTCCCAAAACACCAAACATCCTCCTTCGTCATCATTAAAACACCGGAGGCTGATGCTGAACAGCGTTCGGGTTCATCAGAGGGTGGTGTGTACTGTTAACAAGGTTCAAACAGTAACAATCTTCCTCAATAATAAAGGCCCAGACGAGCAGTTATAGTTACTCAAGCGGCCGCCGCAGGCCTCAAGAACAAAGAGGAGGACAGAAACTTCATTAGGAGAATATTGGATGTAAAAGCTTCATGAGCATATAGTTTCATCACGTTGCCTCATATTAAGATGTTAGAATGAGGGTGATTTTTAAATTGGATAATTATGATTCTGGAGTTGGATTATTCTTCCATGAAGCTGATACTGATACTAGTAAAACTATGATCTGCATAATTATATGTATATATATATATATATATATATATACACACACACATGTATAGTATGTATATTTTTGTACTACTAAATGATCCATATACAGTGTAAAAAATTTATATAGCATAAATTGAGTTATTCTAGTCACATTTTGACAGTGATATTGTGTATGAAGCATCAGTGAACTCTGTATTTTCTGACTGGTGGCTATTCTGAGGGAACGTCAGCAGAATAACTCAAGAGTGACACGAGCCGAAATATCATTACAGAGAGTGACTGACATCTCACTGCTTGCTGAATATATTCAGTCCTCGACATGTCAGGATTTACTGTTCCACACAAAGTTAAGAGATAAGATGATAAGGCAAAGGGGTGGGAAGATCACTCACCACTTTGAGCTCTGGTACTGATCGACTCAATGTCCATTCCTGACTGTTAACGAAGGAATCTGGAAAGAAACAGACAGAAAACTTTAGTACGTGATGATGTCATTCATTTCACTCAGTGAACTGGACCGACACTATAGTATACGTTACTGCTTATACACATATAATAATCCTTATGGCTATCAACCAGAAATATTATTGATGTTAATATCATTAACAATAACCAAAAAATCATGAAAAAACAGATTCATGTAGAATTAAGTTTCATTTTTCTTAAGAAAAATAAAATATTTAAGAAAAACTAAATATTAAATATATTTATAAAACAAATTTTTTCTTACCTAATCAATTAACTAGAATAAATTGATCTTGTTTTAACTGTGTTTAGATATTATATATATCAAAAAAATATAAAAAATACTAATAAAAATACTAAAAAAACAAAACAAATGTGTGGTGGTGTTCTGAAATGAGGCAAAGTCCTCAAAGCTTTTTTAAAATTTTTTTATCAAATGTAAATTCATGTCCCAGTCACATTTTCTTGGTCAAGTAAACATTACTTTCACTATCAGAAAAAGAAATAGAAAAAAAATCTATTTTATATTTTTACATTAACTAAATGTAATTAATATTCTATTTATTAAAGCCAAGTATGAATCTCATCAAGTTAGTGTTTTTAATTCTTGTTTTTATAAACAAATGGATGGTTAAAACATTAGCAAAAGTAAAGAAAAGCAATTTGTAAAAAAAATAACATTTAAATGTTGCCATTAAAAATTATTTAGTACGTTATTATTTAAATAAGCCTATTTATTTCTCAATTGTATTTTTTTAAAATGTTTTTTAAATGCATACATTGACAATTGGACTGCCACTTAAATAAATGGAAGAAATCAGTTTATTTTTAAGTGTCCCTCCTGGTCTTCATAACACACAGCCTCCAAAAACAGCACTTACTGTAAATGAAAATTATGTCATCCCCTCACGCAGAAGATCACAGGCTTAATTGTTACTAATAATCATGTTTGTCATGTTGGCTACATGGACTGACATGACAGTGAAAACACAAGCCTCACTGGCCCAATAAAATCCTGCCCATTTCCATGCCACACACACACACACACACACACACACTATCTGTCGTGCAGCGATTACGTCATCACAGCGGCACATGGGCAGCCTTGTTTAAAGCACCACAGAGGTTTGTGGCACTGCATTGTTCGGTTCATTTTTCACTCCGCTGCTCTTGTCGAATCTAATCAAAATTACTATTCAAAGCGTCGGGGAAGAGAAGAAAAAAACCCTTTGTGGATTCAAGGGACTGAGAAACACACACCAAGAAACGAACCCATTTGCGAGCGAATATTTCCATACATACCAAAAAGAGACTCGTTCAGTTCCTGTGTGATGGTGAGAACATGGTGTGCTAAAGCGTAACACACAGCAAGTCAAGAGGTGTTTTCTCCGTCCTTCATTTAAACTTGATGTCTCACCCTCCCTTCGCACTCAACAAACTGCTGAAGTGACTCAGATGAGATTCTTCCTGCTGCTCCATGCCACACACACACACACACACACACACACACACACACACTATCTGTCGTGCAGCAATTACGTCATCACAGCGGCACATGGGCAGCCTTGTTTAAAGCACCACAGAGGTTTGTGGCACTGCATTGTTCGGTTCATTTTTCACTCCGCTGCTCTTGTCGAATCTAATCAAAATTACTATTCAAAGCGTCGGGGAAGAGAAGAAAAAAACCCTTTGTGGATTCAAGGGACTGAGAAACACACACCAAGAAACGAACCCATTTGCGAGCGAATATTTCCATACATACCAAAAAGAGACTCGTTCAGTTCCTGTGTGATGGTGAGAACATGGTGTGCTAAAGCGTAACACACAGCAAGTCAAGAGGTGTTTTCTCCGTCCTTCATTTAAACTTGATGTCTCACCCTCCCTTCGCACTCAACAAACTGCTGAAGTGACTCAGATGAGATTCTTCCTGCTGCGCTCAGCAACATGCCCTGATGAAACCAGGCCTTTTCAACCTCCATCCTCGCTCTCACACACGGATCCATGGAAAAGTGGACGCATGCCAACAGGCAAACACATCCGAGCTTGACAACCACACCTCGCAATCCCACCATATTAAAATTCTTTTCCCAAAGATGTTTCAAGTCAAAACAAATCAAAATAATTAGACTTCAGATGCCAGCTAAAAACTAGCTACACATGATCTAAACTCAACTCAGGTATAGGGCTGCCACTAACGACTATTTTTATTTCGATTAATCTATCGACTAATTTATCGATTAATCGATTGATTAATTTCCCACAAAAAAAATCAACAATTTTACTTAAGAATATTTTATTAAACTATATTTCATTAAACCGAATGAAATCCAAAAGTAAAAAAGTAAAGTGCAACATAAAGTGCAAGAAGCAAGTGTCCATCTCATAGTCCAAATCACTGAAATCAAAGTTCAGTATTATAGTGTAAGAATGACAACATATCCACGTGTTCTAGTCTACTAATAATAAAATTATAATCAAAAAACACTTTTTAAAGGAGTATTTACCAGAAATATTATTTACCAGAATTTATTTAGGAGAAAAATGTAAATGTGCAGTATTTCTGATAAAAAAAAAAGTTTTTTTAAAAAAAAATAAAATCAATTAATTGGAGATGCTTCTGATTATTAAAGTTTAATGGAACCATTAAAATGGAATCCAGAAAATAATGGAAAACAAATTTGTAAATGGGTTTAATATCATGCAGCCTTGGAAAACAGACTAAAAATGTGTTTTATACATTCTCGTCCGTGAAATGCGCCACTTCCGGTATTTTGCCGGTTAGTCGACGCGAGCAAAATGAAGTCGAGGATTTAAAAAAATCAAATAGTCGAATAAAATCGACGAATCGCGACAGCCCTACTCAGGTATCAAGTAAACACTGCTGCATTTTGGAGCGACAGATGTGAATGTCACTGAAATTAAACCCTATTGCGGTAAAAAGGCATCAAACTGATGTTGAACTTCAATTTGATGCTTTTTCTTATGTAGAGTGAACTGCAAACAAAGCGCTTTTCGTATCATATGAGAGCCGAGATAACTTTATTGCTATCAAGCTGAAGAAAATATGACTCAGAGTTTTAAGAGAGGTCAAGGCCGTCGCAAATCACATGGGAGAGTGTTTAGAAATAGTGCTGAGTGCAATTTCAGCCCCAGTTGGAGACTTTACTGGAGACTTGTGCCTTTATAACACACAGTAATGGATTCTTTCAAGCTTCCTATGATGCATTTTCTAGCTATGCACCCTTTGAAGTGCCCTCACACCATTTTTTTACCCTGCCATTGAAACTCCGCCATCACGACCCCAAGGCCAAAAAGTCATCCAAATTCCATCTGAGCAGACTTTGTACGCAGGTGATGGAAGAAGGTAGGGCTGTGCAAAAAATCGAATGCGATTTTCATGCGCATCTCGTCAGAAGGTAAAGCCTTCCGGGCTTAAAATACAAAGAAGTCACAGTTACAGAAAACAGTCAAGATCCAGGAACGACCTGCTTGTCAAACTACCAGGGCATGTAGCGACAGGTACGCGCAATTCGCAGACATAAGCTTTGGTCCAAAAAGCTCTCAAGTTCAGCAAACACACCTACATTCAGGCTGTCAGTCAACTTTTATAAAGAAAGGTCAGTCGGGGAGCTTGGGGAGGATAGTTTCCATAGTAACCAATGAAAATAAACTCAAGCAGATGCCAAGGGTGTAAACCTCCATTAATTTATTATCTCCATTTGACGAATGACTAATGGTACTGCCTAAAAACAAGCCCTGTAAGTCATTTGTGGGAGTTTGCTGTGCTAAAGTGAGCTTTGCAAGATATACTTGAGTAGGTAATGTGAGTAGATTGTTATGACCAGCGCAAGTCCATTGATTGGATGTTGGCCGATTTCTAGTTGGATCACTTTGAAGTGGCAGTGTCACTGATCTGCCCAAATACTGTCCATTAAAATAAAACATAACATGAAATATGTGACCCTGGACCACAAAACCAGTCTTAAGTCGCTGGGGTATATTTGTAGCAATAGCCAAAAATGCGTTTCAGATGATGTATAACTCTCAATTTTGAAAAATTGACACTTAAGACTGGTTTTGTGGTCCAGGGTCACAAATAACACGAAAAAAAAATAAAAGAAAAAATTTCATCATATATAATAAAATCATTCAAGTGAAAGCAAATTAGTATGTGCCAAAAAAGGTCACAATTTACAAAAAGGCCACACATAATCTAGTTTCTTATGAAATTAGTCTCTGTATATAATGCAAATTAAGGGATTGAAAGCTCTTCCTTTATTCTGAGAATGAACTAGAGATGCACTACCTGACCTGAACAAAATTTTTTAAGTGTCATGAAAGACTAAAACATGTTTTTGAAATGTTAACAGATATGTGTTTCTAGAATTATGGATATTTATGGATAATCTCAGCATCACTAACTCCAACCATCTTTACTGTGAATGTGTTAATAAATCAGCCCAATGAAATATATGAATCAACAAATCTGAATAACACTCTCAAAACGTATTACAAATGCATGAGTGCAATCAAACATATTTTAAATGTGCATTTTTAGATCAGACAGATAGATAGATAGATAGATAGATAGATAGATTCCTTCCTTTTAACATTCTGGTGAGACTTGAGCTGAAATGAGGCTTCCACTACATAATAAGTGCTCAAACCATCTCAAGGTGTGCTGCCAATAACATCATCTTCCATCCTGAAACATGTCCTCCTCACTCAATCATAAGGACAGCTCTATTTCAATAGCAGATGTGCTAGCATCTCTCCTCTGACATTTCAGTCATCTTGTGTTTGCAGACATTTCATTGAAATTATATATTGCACCTTCAACACTTGCGCTGGCAAGTGAGACTTCACTGCTCAAAGACAAAACAAATATAATTTGTGTTAAACTTGTCTAATGCTGCACACATACTTATTACAAATACTTACATCCAAAGAAAATGCCACAGGCAAAACTAATCAAATTTTCATCATCGAAATAAGGATTACAAGGGAGCTGACGTGACTTAAGGTTAAGAACCTAGGCCTGTATACATCTTGTCTCACTCTACGTAACCTAATCCCTTTTTAAAATCACAGCGTAAAGCTCTGAAACGGCACTATTTGTCTTCACTATCTCTGAGACAACGCAGAAGCTGCAGGGAAAGAACAAAAACATGTTTAAAATATCATGAGGTTGTTGTCTGCATGCTGGGTCACGATTTAACCTTCAGAGCTGCGAAAGCAAAAACGAATCCCAACTCCAATCCCATGAGAACGGGATTGTTACATATAGCATTCTGATAGTAGAAGAGAGTCCTTAAATTATTCCCTCTTTATTCGTCTACATCAGTGTTACTCATTGCGCGGCTCGCGAGCCTCATGCGGCCTTGAAAGCTTTGATGTGTGGCTCCCCTGGTCCAATCCCATGAGAACGGGATTGTTACATATAGCATTCTGATAGTAGAAGAGAGTCCTTAAATTATTCCCTCTTTATTCGTCTACATCTTCCATCCTTGACTCATTCCTGCAGTCTATCTGATTACCTTGAAAGCGTTAATGATTAAACAAGATTTGATGGACGCTTTTTTGCTTCCTAATTCAATTGCAGTGCAGACTTACACTAGAAGAAAACTCCTCTTGGAGCCAATTAACAGCTCAAGCACACACACTCCAACAGAGCCAAAGCACTCAGAGTGAATAATGCATTTAACCTCTTATTATGCCTGTTGGTGCTGCCCAAGCCAGACCTTCAATATTGTTTTAATATTTAATCAATTTGCCCTGCTCTCCAAGGCTACATCCTGGCACTCAGAGTCTGTCCTCTTCAGACAAAAAGCAGCACCTTTTTCTGCGTCAGACTGGGATGTGGAATGAAATTATGCATTTTACACAACTTACCTTGACCTTTGCGGAAACTAATGCCAGCTAGAGTCTCTATGGCAACAGAATCTGGCTTTTTATTTCTCGCAGGGGGGTGGCTGCCATCTGCTTGGCTTTCAGTGAACAGCTCAGATTTGTTGCTGGACAACGGGTCTTTCCTCTTAAAACGACTAGCAATTAACTGCCAAAAACTAGTCTCTGGTTGCAAATGTTTGGTGGGCTTTGTTAGTTTGGCAGGATGGAGAGGGACCTCCAAGACGGCCACCTTGCCCCGAGTTTGGTACTGAATGTACTGTGTGGCCCCTTGATCCTCATCTTGCTCATGAGCTGGCGTTAACATCCTGCCAGTAAGATAGGAAAACGGGCGAGTGGTTTGCATAGATTGTTCTCCGATACTTGAAGTGCGTCTCCATTCAGTTCGGTTCTCCTGCTCGAGTTGATTACGATTCCGCCTCATCCTTAGACTCAAGCTCCTCCGCAGGGATCCGAATGTTGTCTTCGGTTCTTCTGTCTTGTTGGGTTCCTTTAGCCTTGTTGAAGTTTGTTTCACCACCACTTCCTTTCCAGTTGCCTGTCGACCAAACCATCTCCATCGGAAGCCTGGACGTGGCAAACTACCAGTACCAGTGGAAGCGTGGCTTGCGAGCTCATCCCGGGATCCAATACGCTCTTTATTAAGCTCAAGAACAGTCATGCTAACGGGCCGTGGTTTGTTCTTGCTTTTCAAAGTCCGACGTATTGGCGGTTCTTCTAGTGGATGAGGAAACAGGTTGACAGAAGGCGGCATGTCTGGTTTTAGACCGTCTATTGCACGCAGCTCGACACGTCTTGTCCTACACCGCTGGATCACATTTGGGCAACCTTGCTTATTTGGGGTCGAGGCAGGCAGAATATTGTTGTTTGAGTTGGTAGCTGCCAACATACAATCACTGTGAGGTTTTGCAGAGCTGCCTTGGTGGTTGGTTGCTGTGTTTTGGTGTCTCCTATTGTCATCTGGGAAGACGAACATACTCACGGCTCTTCTGCTGCCCAGGAGCCGAAGCCCATGTGCAGGCCTTCGCAAGACCGCCACATGAGGTTCTGTTGCATTTTCCAGAAAAACAGCATTGCAACTTAGTTCCTTAATGGGAATGTGGCAAACATCAACACTGAGTTCTCCGGTCCATGCTTTTTCTTCCCCAGCCAAGTCGAAGTCTTCCGCAGATGCTTGTTGCACACAGCTGTCCTGGAGGAAAAGAGGTAACCGGTCCGTCCTCATTCTTAGTACTTCCCCTTTCCTCCACCCCCCATTCCCTGTGCTGCTCAGGTAAAGCCACCTGTTGGGCTTTCCAACTGCACTCCTCCTCTGCCCCGGGCTTTTTCGACGTTCCTCCCTCTGATCCGCCTCTTGTCTTTCGTCGTCGTCCTCCTCCTCCTCTCCCACGTTGTTCTTTACGACTCCTAGCTCAGCCTCTCCTCTTCTAGTCTCAGCCCCTCCTGAAGGCGTCAGAGTCTGTACCTCCTCCTGGAGTCCCATTCTGGAAAACAGCAACTTCGTACAGATTTTCACCAACTTTGTCTTGGCGAAGAGATGTGATCCTACCTTTAAAAATCACATTTCATATCATGGACACACTTCCACAAGCTTGTTCTCTGCAACTTAAGCACTCTCTCTCTAACACAGTCGCTCTCGAAGTCTTTCACCTCCAGGCCACATTCCAAAAGCAAGCATAATCCCTCACCTTTGACTTGTGAGAGACGGAGACGGAGTTGAGGGGGAAAAAAAAAACTTCAAACAAGCCCCAGCATGACCTCACTGCAACTTTTACCTTGCAGGGGATTAAGGGAAATAAGCACTCTATGAAAACACAAACCTGTGCGCATTGGAGTGATGAATGCAGCCACAGATTAAGAAGTCTTTGGTCTTCTCCTACTGTCAAAAACAGGTCTGTGCAACCCTGCAGTCAGCAGTGTAGGCAAAGTCCTTAATGTTCCAGTTCTTGGCATGAGCGAGAGGGGTCTGTTTGAACTTCAAGCTGTTCCCACATGTCCCAAGGATAGCAGCAAAACAAGGAGCAGAATCCTTTGTCTCCTTAAAGCAGAGCCATTGCCAAGGCACCTGTAGAGAAATCCCTGTGGGAGTTACTGCTTTGACTGAAGATTAAAACGGAGGGTGCCTGATGCTTGGAGCGGAGAGTATCTTCGGCACGGTTACCAACATTTGCACCATCCTAAAAAGCATCCAAATTAAAGGGCATTTTGTAGAGCTTCCCTTTCCCAGAGCCTGCCTCTCTTTGGCTCCCTTGTTCCTACCCTCCCTTCCTAAACTGCCCTCCCTCGCAACTGCATTTCCTCAACCAATTGAACATGACAGAAATTGGCAAACAAAACTGGGGAGCTCATTTCATGAGGGCAGGATGAAATGCCAAACAATTCCCAAGTTTTCTCATGCAAGTTTTGCATATGCTAAAAGAACTGCATGTAAAATGTTTTCACATCACCTATGGGGGTGAATAGTTGAGTCTTTAAGTATTATAGGAAAGAAAGTTAATGTGCAATGAAAGTCACAGTGGAACTAAATGTGCATGCAGAAGCTATCTACACTATGAAAATACATACAGAAGAGTTCAAAGCATCTACCCCATATCCAATAGTTTAGCTTTGCTATTAGGATGGCTTGCTAGGATTCAGTACAACATGAATATCTGTTCCTAATATGGAGAATCTGGCTGGCCTATAAGCCATCTGGATTAGGAAAACAAGGGAGCAGATTTTGTGCTTGTAAAGAGCACCCACAAGTGGTTCCAATGAAAACTACCCCACCAGTCCAGTACTACTACACTGCCATAGAGAACAACTATTAGACTGAGACTCACTTAACAACATTTAAACAAAGATTCCTGCGGTGTAATGGAATTTATGAGAGGAAATATACAACTTTAATCCAACAAATTTGCAAAAATATGCTAAACAATACAGCAGCACTCTTTCCCTTTTCCTTTTTTCTTTCGCTCTTCATACTTCCACACTTTTATTTCCTTTGTTCTTTCCCTCTTTACTTATTTCCTTTCTTACTGTCTTTCCTTTTGTCAGTTTCTTTCCTTTCTTCCATTCTTTCCTTGTTTCTTTCTCTTGTTCTTTCCTTCTCTTCCTATTTTCTTCTTTCCCATCCTTTTATTATTTCTTTCTTTCCTTTCTTCTTTCCCTCTATAATTTCCAGCGTACAGATGACATGAGTTTGAAAAGACCAGTCAACAGATCCAGACGATCTGTGCTCTCTGATCTCCTTCCTATGAATTCAATTTGTCTATAAGAAGTCTTTTCGATAAGAAAAACATTTCTACAAGTTTCTTGGCCATAGGCCACTGGTATCTTGAGCTTTCACCCACTCAGATTAAGATCTTTGATCAATTTCCAATTGTATAACCTAATAAATTCAACTACTTGGACATATTTGAGAACATAATTGCTTACGGTTTAACTTTAAAGCCATATTTAGCCAACCAAACATATCCATTTCTAGATTTAGCTCCTACAAGCTCTTGTTAAAACCTCAACTAAAATGATACCCCATGCTATAATTATTTAAAACACAATGCAACAGCCAAAACATCATATGTATGTCCCTGATGACTCACTGTTCATTCACTACAAAAATAATCACATGTAACTAAGTTTATCATACCTGAAATGCCTTCACTTTAACAGCTTCCACAGCACTTCAAATACATCTAACATCAAAGCAACAAGTACAAATGTCTACAAAGTTCAGAATAAATACTATTTTCAAAAAAACTGAGCATGAATCAGTACCTGTGTTGATCAGACAGGAATTAACACCTGTACGCATGAAACGGATTGCTCTCCTTTGAAGAAGGATTTATTACCTGTGTCTACCGCGTAAGGATTTGTCACCCCTATAACCTCCACTGAGATCAAACAGTCCTCTTCGCCCCACTGCAGATGGTTGTGTCTCGGCCGTCTTCTCCCTCCAAAACACATCATCATGACAACTTTCCCAAACTACAGGAATATCCTTTAACCAGTGGCATTATCAGGCCAAGACCAAACTAAAAAAACCAAGTTCAGGGTCCAAATCATCTTCTATATAAGCATGCTCTGACGGCAAAATCCTAGCACTGCTTTTGACAGACTGACTAACATCATGCTCAGTTCAAGTGCTTGGCTTTGTCAAATATCAAAAATGTCTCGGTGAGAAGGAGGAGGTGGCAGACAGGAAACATGTCCAACCTCAATAATCACTCATGAGGAGGAGGAGGCAACCACGGCCTCCCTGGCTTACCTGAACCTAAAGTAGGATTAGTCTAATCCTTAACCAATAGGAAGTCATTGGTGCATTATCTATCCCTCCGTTCTGATGGAAACGCACACACAGAAGCGCTATCATGTTCGACTCCGTTTTGGAGTAAAGCACGCCTGGCCCTTTCAAAACTAGTTTAACTCATCGTGGTATCTGTGCAATGCTCTGATGCAAGACGCCCCACTGATATTTCAAGTCAAACCACAAGACTGTCTGTGATGAAACATTCCACTTGTCTTAAGTCAGATTGAGCAAACATCATAAACGTAAAAATCTCAAGAGAGACAAAAACAATCCACGGATCATATCTAGGCGTCAAAGCTCTCCACTTCATGAAACCATTACAGAAATGCAATGGGTTGCTCAACAAAAAACATTTTCGTCTGAAACTACACAAGCATTCGTAAACTATTCCCATCTAATGAAATGCATTTAATTGATGAGGTCCCATAAAAATGAGAGCACATAAAGGCCATATTGACTTTTCATTAAAAACCACCGCGTCATCGGCGGTACCGTCTGCGAGGCTAAATGGATACAAATACTGATGGATGACAGAAAAACCACATTTTGCCCTTGCGAGGTGGTGTAGCGAACACAGAGCATTAGATATGCCTTTCATTTATACCGATTTAATTATGCAGACCATCAGAAAGTGTGTTTCCGAATGTCTTTTTCACCCTCGGGGCGCACCTTTGGAAATTGGCCTGCCAGTCTAATTAAAGCAGAAAAACTGATTACGGTCACACAATTAGGCCTCTCTTCCCTTTCAACACTTTTAATACTGCAAGAAAGTGACACAAGCAGCATGCCAATGTCTCTTGTCTTTCTTACTAAAACGCTCTGTAAAAACAGTAATGTAGTGAAATATTATTACAATTTAAAATAACTGTTTTCTATTTGAATATATTCTAAAATGTAATTTATTCCTGTGATCAAAGCTGAATTTTCAGCATCATTACTCCAGTCTTCAGTGTCACATGATCCTTCAGAAAGCATTCTAATATGCTGATTTGCCGCTCAAGAAACATTTCTCATTATTATCAATGTGTTAAAAACAGGTGTGCTGCTGAATTTTTGGGCACAATAGCACAATATTTTTCAGGATTCTTTGATGAATAGAAAGTTCAAAATAGCAGAATGTATTTAAGATGATAGAGAAATGTCTTTACTGTCACTTTTGATCTATTTAATGCATCCTTGCTCAATAAAAATACAAATTTCTTTCAACAAAAATAAATAAATAAATGCATGAATAAAATAGATCAAATCTGATCCTAAACCTTTAAATGGTATAGTGTAAACATTGCAGTTAAATATTATGCATTGATATTTTGCTGCGAAAAGAAAACACCAATTTAATCAATTTCAGAGAAAATTACCACCAAAAGGATGAAAAATATGTTTCGCTAAATCCCCCAGGTGTATTAGCATGTCAGCATCTCTAATTAGCTTTTCAGTGTGCAACTACTAATCCAAAAATAATGTGACTATGTTAATACACTTTTCTTGCAACCTGTATGTCTTTACATAAAAAGGCACATATTAAGCCAATCTAATCACAAACAGATTCTAAATCATAAAGACTAATCATAAATGCAACATTACCTTCCAGCAAGCTGTGTCCATAAACATACCCACCAGCAGGGGGCAGTCTGTCTTCTCTCACAGCGGACTGTTGAACCTATTAGTTCAGTTCATAAATCAAGTCTAGCATCATTAAATCTTGATTTGTGTGCTTCCACATAGCTGCCATCATATTTCACCCAATTATATGCTGCTAATATTGAATATTGACATTGCTGCTTGACATGCAACAACAAATCGTTCCGTAATTATAAGGAATTACAAAATAAGTTTGTGTGCAAGTTTAGGAAGGAAAATGTGTAAGAGCTCACAGAGTCATCTGCATCTCCATCATCTGCAGATGTGGCTCCTGAGCACATCACTAATGCTAATTAGCTTACGCAAGGTTATGTAATTTTCCAAGCTGCACTGCAGTCCAGGTCAAAAGCTGGGGGTCCCTGAGAAAGTGATCATGTGGAGGGAACACACGGGAGGTGTGGAGCGCTGTAGTGTGGTACAGTGATGTTACGTAAGGAAAGACACTCCCTGAGGGACAAGAGCGAAGAACGAATCAAAGAATGAGAGCAGGATCCGCCGGGATGCAGATAGACAATTAATGCTGACTGAAGTTTAATGAGGGTTCGTAATGAGTTGTGATTTGTGCCTTTATACTCAAATAAAGCGAAGAGCCAGAGATACATGTAGGGTTTATAATGCTTTTATCTACACATAAACACATCATAAACACTTCAGTTTCTAACTACAGCTGCATTATGTTGTGGTTTGGTTTGCTATGATGCATCAGTCAATGTCACTCATTTACCTTCTTATCACTTGATCCTTATCTTACTGTAAATTATTTATCAAAGCACATTATTTTAAATATAAAAAAAATAAAAATGTAAAATAAAATGTAAAAACTTTTGTGACATCATCAAATCAAAATTGTTGTCTCCTTTTCATTATCAGTGTTGTTACTGTTAACTAAAACGAATAAAAAAGTTTTTAAATTAACAAAGCTAATATAAAATAAAATAAAAAAATATTAGATGGATCTTGGAAATGTTCATACTTAAAGTCTTCATAAAATAAGTTTAAGCTGGAATACCAACATTACTAAAAGTAAAACTGCAATAAAAACAAAAAATAATATTAAAGGTAAAGAAAAACACACTAAATATATTAGATTGAACTTTGAAATCTTACAAATACCTTGGCAACTAATTGAAATAAAAGCTAAAGTTTAAGTACTACAATTACTAAACCTAAAACTGAAAATAAAATAAAATAATAAAACATTTGATGGAATTTAGAAATGTTGCCTTAGCAACTCATTGAAATAAAATACTTTTGATCTATTTAATGCATCCTTGCTCAATAAAAATACAAATTTCAACAAAAAAAAATAAATAAATGCATGAATAAAATAGATCAAATCTGATCCTAAACCTTTAAATGGTATAGTGTAAACATTGCAGTTAAATATTATGCATTGATATTTTGCTGCGAAAAGAAAACACCAATTTAATCAATTTCAGAGAAAATTACCACCAAAAGGATGAAAAATATGTTTCGCTAAATCCCCCAGGTGTATTAGCATGTCAGCATCTCTAATTAGCTTTTCAGTGTGCAACTACTAATCCAAAAATAATGTGACTATGTTAATACACTTTTCTTGCAACCTGTATGTCTTTACATAAAAAGGCACATATTAAGCCAATCTAATCACAAACAGATTCTAAATCATAAAGACTAATCATAAATGCAACATTACCTTCCAGCAAGCTGTGTCCATAAACATACCCACCAGCAGGGGGCAGTCTGTCTTCTCTCACAGCGGACTGTTGAACCTATTAGTTCAGTTCATAAATCAAGTCTAGCATCATTAAATCTTGATTTGTGTGCTTCCACATAGCTGCCATCATATTTCACCCAATTATATGCTGCTAATATTGAATATTGACATTGCTGCTTGACATGCAACAACAAATCGTTCCGTAATTATAAGGAATTACAAAATAAGTTTGTGTGCAAGTTTAGGAAGGAAAATGTGTAAGAGCTCACAGAGTCATCTGCACCTCCATCATCTGCAGATGTGGCTCCTGAGCACATCACTAATGCTAATTAGCTTACGCAAGGTTATGTAATTTTCCAAGCTGCACTGCAGTCCAGGTCAAAAGCTGGGGGTCCCTGAGAAAGTGATCATGTGGAGGGAACACACGGGAGGTGTGGAGCGCTGTAGTGTGGTACAGTGATGTTACGTAAGGAAAGACACTCCCTGAGGGACAAGAGCGAAGAACGAATCAAAGAATGAGAGCAGGATCCGCCGGGATGCAGATAGACAATTAATGCTGACTGAAGTTTAATGAGGGTTCGTAATGAGTTGTGATTTGTGCCTTTATACTCAAATAAAGCGAAGAGCCAGAGATACATGTAGGGTTTATAATGCTTTTATCTACACATAAACACATCATAAACACTTCAGTTTCTAACTACAGCTGCATTATGTTGTGGTTTGGTTTGCTATGATGCATCAGTCAATGTCACTCATTTACCTTCTTATCACTTGATCCTTATCTTACTGTAAATTATTTATCAAAGCACATTATTTTAAATATAAAAAAAATAAAAATGTAAAATAAAATGTAAAAACTTTTGTGACATCATCAAATCAAAATTGTTGTCTCCTTTTCATTATCAGTGTTGTTACTGTTAACTAAAACGAATAAAAAAGTTTTTAAATTAACAAAGCTAACATAAAATAAAATAAAAAAATATTAGATGGATCTTGGAAATGTTCATACTTAAAGTCTTCATAAAATAAGTTTAAGCTGGAATACCAACATTACTAAAAGTAAAACTGCAATAAAAACAAAAAATAATATTAAAGGTAAAGAAAAACACACTAAATATATTAGATTGAACTTTGAAATCTTACAAATACCTTGGCAACTAATTGAAATAAAAGCTAAAGTTTAAGTACTACAATTACTAAACCTAAAACTGAAAATAAAATAAAATAATAAAACATTTGATGGAATTTAGAAATGTTGCCTTAGCAACTCATTGAAATAAAATAAGTTTAAGTTGGTATTCTAAAATTACTAAAACTGAAATCAAATCAAATTAAAGCTAACTTAGAACTGCTGCCTTGGCAACTAATTAAAATAAACTAAGTTGAAGTTGAAGTACTAAAGAGAAATACATTAGAAAAAAACTAATAAAAATTACAAAAGCACATAAAATTACTAAAACTAAAAAAAAAAGCTAATTCATATTAATATTCATAAATGCTACAATAGTATTAAAATAATACTAAAATAACACTGTTCACCACTCAATCAATTCCAAGTCTTAAAGTTTTTGCTTGTTGAACATCCTGTATAACTTATAATTTTCATAATATGAAAAATGCCATAATATGAAAGTAAATGGGTTCATGTTGACTTTGTAATTTCTGTGCCAGCTGAGCCAAACAACACTATTGTTTCCAGATGAGTTCCCTATAAGACCTCCTGCCCATTCTGCCTTCCATCTTCCATTGTCCATTGTCCAGCCAAACAGGAAGTCCCGCCCACAAACTCACTTCATTGGCTGAGCCAGAAGTTAACGTCACGCTGGACATCTCAAACCCACAGAGCACAAATAAAGCTTCAGGAAGTCCACTTACTTAAGGAGTTAGTTCACCCAAAAATGAAAATTAGCCCATAAATTACTCACCCTCAAGTCATCCTAGGTGTATATGACTTTCTTCTTTCAGACGAATCCAGTCGGAGTTATATTAAAAATTGTCTTTGATCTTTCAAGCTGTTTAATGCCACTAACTTATAATTTTCATAATATGAAAAATGCCATAATATGAAAGTAAATGGGTTCATGTTGACTTTGTCATTTCTGTGCCAGCTGAGCCAAACAACACTATTGTTTCCAGATGAGTTCCCTATAATGCCCATTCTGCCTTCTGCCTTCCATCTTCCATTGTCCAGCCAAACAGGAAGTCCCACCCACAAACTCACTTCATTGGCTGAGCCAGAAGTTAACGTCACGCTGGACATCTCAAACCCACAGAGCACAAATAAAGCTTCAGGAAGTCCACTTACTTAAGGAGTTAGTTCACCCAAAAATGAAAATTAGCCCATAAATTACTCACCCTCAAGTCATCCTAGGTGTATATGACTTTCTTCTTTCAGACGAATCCAGTCGGAGTTATATTAAAAATTGTCTTTGATCTTTCAAGCTGTTTAATGCCACTCAGCGGGTGTTGCATGCATCAGTCCAAAAGAAGTTAAATAAAAAGCGCCCATCCATTAAAAAAAAAAAAAGTGTCTCACACGGCTTTTTAATTTATGGGCTAATTTATGGGCTAATTTTATTATTGGGTGAACTAACCCTTTAAGAGTTTTTCTCTGCACTAAACTGAGATAAAAGCAAGTATTTTAACAAAGAATTACACACTTCACCTCTGACAGCAGCTTCCTGAAAAAGCCTGCAAATCTGTTTTCCGGTCACTTCCTGGTCTGAATTACGTCCTTCTGGTGGGGGCCCGGCAGCAGACGCATCATTCTGATGTGTCCTGGGTTCAGACACCAGATTTAGCCCCACTACTGTCAGCCTGCTATTTGGGCCACGCTGATGACTAGGTGTTTAACGGGTGACTAAAGCGCTGGAAACGATGTTAATGGAATGGAATGACTCAGCGGAGGAGTGAACTCGCACACACACAAACACAACAACGTCTTCCTCCTCTTCGGTATTGAGAGGCCACATTAAACCCTGTTTCACTATGATCTCTATATTATGTCAAAGCTGAAGTGTGTCACCTTTACAGTGTTAAAATGCGTTCATAATATGCAGGGACGAGCAGAAGTAAACCATCTGTAGGCTGATTTCCAGTGCGACACATCAACACTGGCTCAAGCAACGTTTGGAAATCCTGTTTGAACACAGTCATTATTTTTGCAATTAATTTGGTGACGCTAATGCCACTGAAATTACAGCTTTACGTGGCTTTGTATTACATAACACATGCCTCCTGATCGTGTCCGATGTCAAAGAATAAAATGCATAAAAACAGACAAATAAATACATTAACACTAATGTCACAATACATTTAGATATTAAATATTTTTATATAATGTGCACCAGTTCACTAATGCGTTCAAATAGTTTTAAAAATCATGAAATTTAATATATTTTAATATATAATCATAACTGAATACAACTGCTCATCTGGTAAAAATGTCATGCTAATGTTTGTTAACTACTTATAGTAATTAAAAACTGTTACGAAAATTTGATAGTATGATGGTTCAGTGCAAGTATCAGCTACATTTAGTTATGAATATGAAAAATATATAAGTTTTGTAACTATATAGTGATTTGTTGCACATTATATAATAATATTGAATATATTATTTTTAATAAAAATATGATAGTTGCAATGTTATGTCATCATAAATATTTTTATATTATCATATTATTGAATATAATTAGCAAAAAATCATTAGTTACAAATGTCATAAAAATTTAATATTTTAATATATTCACAACTGAATGCAAAAAAAGTATGATTGTACGGTGGTTCAGTGTTAGTATCAGCTATATTGTTATAAATATATATCAAAAAATATATTACAATTTGTAACTATTTGAACGCACTAGTGATTTGTTGCACATTATATAATAATAATATATAATATATTATTATTACATGATAACGGCAATGTTTACATGTTATCATGAGTATTATTTTTAAGATTTGCAAAATATCATTCTAGTTATAAATGTCATAAATTGTAAAAATTTTAATAGATTCATAATTGAATGCAATCGCTAATCTGAATGCAATATGTTAAACATTATATACTATTGCTAATGCTTGCTGATTCTGATTCTGATTTGTTGCACATTATATAATAATAATATATAATATATTATTACATGATAACTGCAATGTTTACATGTTATCATGAGTATTATTTTTTTAAGATTGTTACATTTGCTAAATATCATTCTAGTTATAAATGTCATAAATTTGAAATATTTTAATATAGATTCATAATTGAATGCAATTGCTAATCTGAATGTAATCTGTAAAACATTATATGCTATTGCTAACGCTTGCTGATTATGACAGTACCGCAGTTCAGTGATAATATCAGATGGTAATACCACAGTATTTCTGATATGCTCACAATATTTAAAAATACAAGCAAATAGAAATAACTGTCCACACAAAACACAAGAGAACATAATATTTATACAAAAAGTACCATGGTACTTACATAGCATATACCATGAAAAAAACAAAACACTGAGGTGGATTCCACAATGATGGTAATATCATGTTATTTTCTGAAGTACCTCAGTACTATTCAAGTACCGTGATATATGAATGGCACATGATTATCACATTCATATCATGGTACTTGAATGGTACTGTCAGGGACTTCAAAGAATAATGCAGCTGTATTATCATGATGTCATCATAGTAGTGGTATATTTTGATGGTAATACCACAGTACTTTTTCTAAGCCTATAGTTTGACCATGTTGTGCTCTTATAAGTGTTAAAATGACACTACATTGTGCAAATCATACACACACACACACACAAAAGCGTCCCAGCTGAACTCTTCCTTCAGGCCATAACTGCTCCTCCCCGCCTCCATCACCATGACAACATGCATCAAAATGGCCGGCCGTTTCCATGGGACCAAAAAGAGAGTGCGCCGGAATTTTAAGGACCTTCATTCAGCTCCCTGAATGAATAAGAGCTAGTCAAATCTTCACAGGTAACAAGGGTGACAATAACCTTCAGGATGAGAATACTGACATCACACTTAGTTAAGCCACTGACAAACTGGGCCAAAGTTAGTTAAAGAATGTTTCTCACCTCCTCAACTGAACACAAACTCATATATTACAGGAGAGATGAACGGCCCTCCCTTCAGCAGAGACACTGATGGAGAGTGGACAGTACTGTGATTGACAGCTGCGCGAACCAATCACAACGCCAACTGTCAGAAGGCTACAAATGACAAACCTACACAAATACGAACAATATGAAATACTGTAAGTAAAATGTTGCCTCAAAATTATGCACTACTGTTAGAAAACTGTAGTAATACCAATACTACTACTACTACTACTACCAGTGTTATTATTGTTAACTAAAACATTACTGTTAATTAAAAACCTTTTTGTCAACTGAAATAAACCTGAAATAAAATATAATTATCAGATAATAACCCAATTAAAATTAGAAACTAACTGAAATAATTGTAAAATAAAAAGTAAAATAAAACTACACGTGAAATAAAAAAATTAAACAAAAAGTTATATTTAAAAAATAATAAAGAAAAACAACAAAAGCACATAGCATAATTACTACATTAAACACAAATAAAAATAAAAATAGTAATAATTAAAAAAAACAATAAAAATTCAAAAAAACAATTACTAGAAATTAAACACAAATTTAAATAAAAATAGTACAATTAAAAAAATTAAAAAGCACATAATAGTTACTAGAAATTAAACAAATTAAAATAAAAATAGTAAGAATTACAAATTTAGAATAAAAATGACAAAAGCACAATATATAATTACTAGAAATTAAACACAAAATACATAAAAGTTAATTTAATGTTTATTAAAACTAAAAATTTAAATGTAAAAATTAATTTAGTATTTATTGATAAATACTGCAAGTATATTCTAACACAGCAAATCAGCATATTAGAATGATTTCTGAATGATCATGTGACACTGAAGACTGGAGTGAACGATGCTGAAAATTCAGCTTTGATCACAGGAATAAATTACATTTGAAAGCATATTTAAATAGAATATAGTTATTTCAAATGATAGTAATTTTTCACAATATTACTGTTTTACAGTATTTTTGATCAAATAAATGCAGCCTTTGTGAGCAGAAGAGACTTCATTAAAATATTTTTTTAAATGTATATATATATACTATACACACACACACACTGAGAGACACACACTCTCTGTATGTTAAGAGAGAGACGGACAGAAGAAGGCAGACTGTGATGTCGCAGTAGTAGAGAAGCACTCTTGAGAACGCGTGGGTGTCAAGCTTTTTAAAATGCAGCTGCTCCACCAACTTGCACACGTCACAATTCCTCTACTGCAGAGAAAATCATAGGTTTCAGTGTAACTGTGGGAGGCGGGGTAGAGAGAGAGACATATTACATATCTCTCTCTCTCTCTCTCACTCACTCACTCATCTACTCTCCAAAAACAAGCTTGTGGATTCACCTCACGTTTGTGTAAAAAAAAAAAGAGACCATATGAACACAGATTATTAAATGTCATTTTTCAGTAAGCGTAACGTGTCGGTTTTTCAGTAAGCGAACGACAAAAACCCAAAAGAGGGTCAAAGCTGTTTGGAAAGATGTTTCCCTGACAGATCACTATCAGAGGAGGAGGAGTTCACCCCAAAAATACAGCAGTTTACTCACTCTTTTATTGCTCCAAATCCATATGCTGTTATTTATATATTATATATTTTATCTGTTATATATATATATATACTGTATATATATATATATACACACATATTATTTATATAATATCCATTTAATCATAATATTTATTATAATAAACAATAATATTAGTTAATATTAATACAATATTAAGTACATCATTATAATTAATATTTACTCTGATACAAATAAATAAATAAATAATATAAAGAAATAAATATTAAGTAGCAGACATAATAATATTATTAATATTACTACAATGCAATAACAATAACCACATAAGAATTAATTAATTATAAAATATTTTAATTAATACTACTATTATTATAAATATATTACAAATATAAATTATTATAAATAATACTATTTATAAATAAGTAAATATTAAGTTGAGTGATAACTTTGCTGGTTAATTTGGTCATCTTGTTTTTGAAAGAATATGAGGATGAGTAAATGACAGAAATGTCTTTTTTTTTTTGGCGTGAACTTTCCCTTTAGGTGGGTTGAGAGATAGATAGACAGAGAGAGAGAGAGAGAGAGAGAGAGAGAGAGAGAGAGAGTAATTACTGCCTCAATTCGGCGTGGCGTGGAGGTGATCAGTTTGTGGCACTGCTGAGGTGGTATGGAAGCCCAGGTTTCTTTGACAGTGGCCTTCAGCTCATCTGCATTTTTTTGGTCTCTTGTTTCTCATTTTCCTCTTGACAATACCCCATAGATTCTCTATGGGGTTCAGGTCTGGTGAGTTTGCTGGCCAGTCAAGCACACCAACACCATGGTCATTTAACCAACTTTTGGTGCTTTTGGCAGTGTGGGCAGGTGCCAAATCCTGCTGGAAAATGAAATCAGCATCTTCAAAAAGCTGGTCAGCAGAAGGAAGCATGAAGTGCTCCAAAATTTCTTGGTAAACGGGTGCAGTGACGTTGGTTTTCAAAAAACACAATGGACCAACACCAGCAGATGACATTGCACCCCAAATCATCACAGACTGTGGAAACTTAACACTGGACTTCAAGCAACTTGGGCTATGAGCTTCTCCACCCTTCCTCCAGACTTTAGGACCTTGGTTTCCAAATGAAATGCAAAACTTGCTCTCATCTGAAAAGAGGACTTTGGACCACTGGGCAACAGTCCAGTTCTTCTTCTCCTTAGCCCAGGTAAGACGCCTCTGACGTTGTCTGTGGTTCAGGAGTGGCTTAACAAGAGGAATACGACAACTGTAGCCAAATTCCTTGACACGTCTGTGTGTGGTGGCTCTTGATGCCTTGACCCCGGCCTCAGTCCATTCCTTGTGAAGTTCACTCCAATTCTTGAATCGATTTTGCTTGACGATCCTCATAAGGCTGCGGTTCTCTCGGGTTGGTTGTGCATCTTTTTCTTCCACACTTTTTCCTTCCGCTCAACTTTCTGTTAACATGCTTGGGTACAGCACTCTGTGAACAGCCAGCTTCTTTGGCAATTAATGTTTGTGGCTTACCCTCCTTGTGAAGGGTGTCAATTATTGTCTTCTGGACAACTGTCAGATCAGCAGTCTTCCCATGATTGTGTAGCCTAGTGAACCAAACTGAGAGACCATTTTGAAGGCTCAGGAAACCTTTGCAGGTGTTTTGAGTTGATTAGCTGATTGGCATGTCACCATATTCTAATTTGTTGAGATAGTGAATTGGTGGGTTTTTGTTAAATGTGAGCCAAATTCATCACAATTAAAAGAACCAAAGACTTAAACTACTTCAGTCTGTGTGATAACCTCCCTTAGCTAGTCAAACTGGTCATCTTGTTTTGAAACAATATGAGGGTGCGTAAATGACAGAACTGTCTTTTTTTGTGTGCGTGAACTTTCCCTTTAAGTGGGTTGAGAGATACTCCGAGAGAGAGAGAGAGAGAGGAACTCTGGGAGTCCAGCCAGAGGATCAGGGAGGAGAGGGTGAGATGAGGAGCATTAGCAGGCGAGCGTGGGCTCACAGATCGTTCCTCGATGCTCTTCAGATGCTGTAGGCCGCTCCACTGCTCCAATAACAGCCCTCACAAACAAACACAGCCAGAAATCACTGCCCTACATCCACACATCTCACGCCTCAAATCAAAAGCTCCCTCTTAAAATGACAAGTGCGCAGTTTTTTGGAAATGTCATGAATGTCGCTATACTTTGATGGCACTCCATGGTGTTGGTTACGGGTCTCAGAAACATCCACCTGGCTAATATATATATATGTTTACCACTAGTTATTAATGAGATTACAAAGGTTTATTCTTTATTATTATTTATAATGTCTTAAAATCTTAAAAGAGTCTTTTCAGATCAGATATGTTCTTTCCTCTTACGTTCCACAGCAGCGACTACAGAAAAGCTCCCAAAAATAGCCCTGTAATCGGGAAGCAGCAACAGTGTAATTCTGCCTTTTCTCCCGAATCCTCTTCCTCCCACACATATTAACACACAATGAAAATGGGAACCTCAATGTAGGCCTTAAGACAGCTCTCATGCGCTACAACGTAGCTGGATCCAACCAGCAGCGCTAATTTTACCGCTAACTGTGTAGCAGGCCTGGACGTTTCTGAATAAAGGGTTTGCAAGCCCCACTTTGGGTCATTTAGTGTTTTTACATATAAAGTGATGGTGATTACTCTGCATTTAAATCAAATATACACACAGTGTCGCTTCATACTTAAGTTTGAATCCAAATGTCCTTTCAACAATCAAAAATTGTTGCGTAAACATAATCACATCATGTAATTATAGTGCATGTTTAGCACTGTGAATGGTGTCGCAGTCAGAAATAAGCCACACAAATCGACCTCTCAGGGTGAAGTTCTGAAACGTGAAACAAGATAACAAAAAAAGGCAAAAAGCAAAGCGGCTTAGAGGTTGTGATGCAGCAGTTAACGCACATGCTACAGACTCATTTGGAAGAAACAAAAATAAAGTAAAATAAATAGTTACTGTAAAATAATATAAATTTAAATAAAATAAAATAATAAAAAGATTTTTAAAAATGCTAAAAAAATAAAATAAAATAAACAGTTACAATAAAATTATATAAATTTAAATTAAAAAAATTATAAAAAGATTTTTAAAAATGCTAAAAAATAAAATAAAATAAACAGTTAATATAAAATAATATAAATTTAAATAAAAAACGAATAAAATAAAATAAGGTATTAAAAAGAAAAAGGGTATTAAAAAATAATAAAATAAAATAAATAGTTACTGTAATATAATATAAATTTAAATAAAATAATAAAAAGATTTTAAAAAATAAAATGCTAAAAAATAAAATAAAATAAACAGTTACTATAAAATAATATAAATTTAAATAAAATAAAATAATAAAAAGATTTTTAAAAATGCTAAAAAAATAAAATAAAATAAACAGTTACAATAAAATTATATAAAAAATAAAATAAAATAAAATAAAATAAAATAAAATAAAATAAAAGACTACAAATACATTTAAAAATAAGTTCAGGTAACAAAAACAAAGCAAAACAAAAAACAAAACAAAACAAAAAACAGGTCGATTATGTGAAAACAGTGCTGTAACTTGCAGATCTTTCAGAGAAACATGGCAAGAGGAACTGACAGGGCTAGACAAATGTTTAGTTATCATCTCTGAGTTTACAGATGACCTCTGCAGGCCTCACTGATCCACGAAAGAAAAACAACAGAGATGATCTTGCAATGAATCACATTTCTCAAAGGAGCCAAGCACACCACAGACTGCTAATGTTATTATGAATCAGACTGACATTACAAAGTAAACCCCGCATCTGTCTGTGCTCAAGAACTATTCTCTTACCCACGATTAAAAAGTTTCCTGAGACACTCAAAACAAATTGCATAATTCTTACAAAAGTTTTCCTGAAAGTAATACAAAAATAGAAAAAAAAAAGCTCTGGTACCTCTTACAATTTAGGTCTACAGGATTATTTGCCCATTTTATTGTCCAAAAAGTAATCATTTGAGGTATCATTCATGTCTGTAGCCTAAATGATGTGTGATACATTTCATGGTTAACACTTAGATGTAAAGGTTTGTTCAAATCACCCTGACTTAACAAACGCCACTAATAAAGCACAGTATATCCAGAAACAAGAACACTTGGCAATGGACAGATGTTGTTTTATACTCGCCCTGTTTAAAGAGCGACTAATGTTTGTTGAGGAATATTTAATATATAATACTTAAAGCTCTAAGTTAACTACAAAACACACAACAACAGAAAGGCCTATGCATTATTCAAACATTTGCACCTTTTTACTGTTACAGCACAGAAAGACGGTTAAGAGACAGAATGAACGGAAAAAAACAAAAGAGAAAAAAGTGTGGGGGGGCGGGGATGACCTTTCCTTTACCAGCAGCTACCTTCCCTTACAGCCTTATAACACTATAAGCCTTAAATCTCCTACAGAGATGGCTAATCGAGGCTTTCCATCAACCGGCATGACCTTAAACCAGTGAACAGAGTTGAATACTCAGGACTTTGCTAGGTCTAGCGCAGACATTCAGTCCAGATCAACAAGTCACACACAAAGGCAACAGATACTTCACCCTTTGCTGGGAGTTTGATTGACAGGCGATCTGACCAATCATAACGCAGAATCTGCTATTTTGTCTGACAAACAAACTAGACAGGAGAGTAGATTTAAGTAGATCTGCACAATTAAAGCACCACAGTATTATCATCTGATACGCTCACTGTACCACAGTACATGGTTCTCAAAAACATTCATAAGTTGATATAATTTAAGAGGCCATTTTTTTAACCTTCTCCAGTACTCTGCGGTTACGAAGCATCATCCAGGCTGGATCTGTGTAATCTGCAGGATGCTGCTGTGTCGTGATGCTGTTGACGACTACACACCGCTGCGTTTCGAATGTGTCATCGCTCAGCTGTATCCTTCCGTCTGATCCAAACATCTCTCACTGAGAACATGACTACTAATTCATTTTCTTTTCACCTCTACATCCGTCACTGACACGTGCACAAACACGCAGAACCAGACCAAACAGCCAGGAACCTTAAAAACAGCCTCATTAAACTGAAATCTTAAGATGCGTCCAACCAGAGACACAGTTCATCTTTCAAAAGAGAGAGAGAGAGAGAGGAAGGAAGAAAAGAAGAACAGAAGATTGATTGAATGAAAGCAAAGAAGATCAAACAAACAAATAGGACTGCATGGTTAATTTTAATAAAACCATCACAACATGGCTTACTGAAATTATCAAATCGCAAAGTACCATAATTTTACACTTGATTGAATATTTTAGAGTATAATTATTATTATATATATATGACAATATTATTAATATTATTATTATTAATAATAATATATGTATTATTATTATTTATTCTTGATGCGTTACATTAGAATTCATATATTATATATAATATTTGGCCAAATTGAGCAGCCCTATAAAATAATCAGAGCAAACATGGAGTTTTTTTAAGAAATATAATTAAACCAGCAAAAAAAAAAAAAAAAAAAAAGTCCATCAGACCCCCTTCTTGAATAAGGCGTGTATTTTTGAAATGAAAGCAGCCTTGCTGAGTAGAAGAATCTTCTTTTAAAACATTAGAAAATATTACAGATCCCAATTTGAACACAGGGCTGGGTAAAAAATATCGATATTTCGATATTAATCGATTCTCATTTTTACGGAACGATATCGATTCTTAAATCCCAAGAATCGATTAGTCTAGCCTGTTTTCAGTTAATGGACGGAACATTGAAGGGCACTTTCCATCCAATATATCACAATAAGCATTGTGCTTTGGTACTTTTTGTAATTATTATTATCATTATTATTGTCTTACTTTTTATTTTATTTTACAGAACAACAGTAAAATTACAATACTAACGTTTATTAATGTTAATGGAGTTCTTGCTTTTTCTCAACTTTTATTTTTGCGGAAACGCACAGGAAGACCTCAATGCTTCTTTTTGTTGACAACAGCAGATTTATAAATGAGTCTCATTACGAATATGTTGCACGTATTGCATTGTCACATGCCTTGTAAAAATTCATAGTAATGTGACTGAGCAACAGGCGAGTAACACTGGTTCAGCGCAGATTTTCCTCGCGCTTTGGACATTGAACTCTGGTTAACAAGAAGATCCGCCGCGAGTTCGTGCAGCGCTGTCAGAATACATGCAATTCGAGCGTGAAAACATAACGTTCTGCAGTTTATTTACTTCTTGGTTAAGGCCATTTCACGATTTCAATCATCATACAGTAACCAGCAACAATCACCCCCCTTCCTCTTCTAATCGAAGACATGCGCTGTAGTACTAAACAGTCTCTCGCTGTCGGTGCTTGTAATGATTTTTGCGTCTTTCTCGGACAGTTTAAATGCTACCACACTGCTGTGCTGACATGTTTGTTGCATTATAAAGAGTGTGCGCCTCTCACTCTGCTCTGGTTGCTATTTGATCGCGTCACGTCATTGTTCGGTACAATTTATTCGGTGTTTTCGCTTATTTCGCTTATAAACGCTTTCGCTTATTTTTTTGCTATTTTCGGCCGAATAATTTCGGCTGCCGAACATTCGTTGCATCCCTACTACAAACAACTGGGAGGAAAGAAGGAATGACTAACCAAGGAATGAAAGTAAGAAAGCAAACAAGAAAGAACAAAATGCAAAGGAAGAACAAAGGAAGAAAAGAAAGGATGGGGAAGAGGCAAAAATAAAAATTGAAAGGAAGAAAGCAAAGCAATGACTATATTAAAGCAAGAACGTATGGAAGGAATAATGAATAAATGAATAAAGGAAGGCAGGAAATATGAAGGGTTAAAGGAAAAATGACCAAGAAAGAAATCCAACAAGCAAGATCAAACAAACTGAGGGAAGGAAGGAAGCAGGGATAGAAGGAGAGAGCTTGGGAAGGAAGGAAATACGAAAGGATTAAGAAAAAAAATCAAGAACAAAATCAAACAAGAAAGGAGAAACAAACTAAAGGAAGGAAGAGCAAAAGGAAAAACTGAGAAGAAAATAAAGATAAACCAAACAAGCAAGAACAAACAAACTGATGGAAGGAAGAACAAAGGGGAAAAAGTGAGGAAAAAAGCAAGAGATAAAGCAAACAAGCATGAACAAACATTGAAGAAACAACAAAAGACTGAAAAAGGCAAGATCAAACAAACTGAAGAAAGGACAAACTAAAACTCAAGAAAGAAAGAAAAGAAAGCTCCTCCTCATACTGCTGCATCACACATGTATTAATAAAGAACCACGACTCAAACATCCAAATGAGCCTCTTTTGCTCATTACATTACATCAAACTTGATCGCACGAGTGTTTGTGATAAGCGCTTTTCCTCGTTTCCTCGCAGCACTTCACAGGAGGATTCCTGGGAACACTCGAGTACTTTGTGTCCTTTTATAGTCTCAAAGTTTTTAATGCAAAAGATCAAATTACCCTCTCGTCCAGGGACGAACCACGTTCAGGGACCGACTAGCTTCAGTGGCTCCGTTCCCAACACTCCCTCGACTACTTGTAAACAAAAAAACATCTGCTACGCTATTTAAACGGGCCAAAACGAGGACAAGGACAGAATCCAAACACAGAACGAGGTCAACAGGACGACTTTACACCAAGAAAACACGTCTACAGCCATTCCCGAACACGTATCCTTTCATGCCAGAGCTATCCCATAGTGCTTTTCTCCATAGGACCGGACTATATTTGGCCAACAGTGGCCAGTGGGAGAAAGACAGGTGTGACAGCCAACACACAGTGACTCACGGCACGTCTTTAGCCCGTTGCGGCTAATGTGCTGTGCTAATGGGAGCAAGACTGAAATATAGTCGATGGCAACGACAAACAATCAGATGAGAGACCAAACCTGGTGAGAGTCCTTGACATCAAAGACACAACGGACATGAGACACACCGTGTGAATGAACCTGCTTAGGGAAAAAATAAAACCAAAGTGGCAAGAAAACACAGACAGGGGTGTGTGATATTATCGCCTACGATAAGATTATAATTATTGCTTCAATGATGTGGAAGCTGACATTATCGAGTCACTCACTATGCAAAAAAAACAAACAATCAATGTTGAATCAATATCATATGGATCAGTGATTTGATCCTGAATGAATAAAACGTTTGAACCGGTTGAACAAATGACTCAACGACTCGTTCATGAAGACAGTGACTAGCTGCCATCTAATGACGATTTTAGTTTCTTACTTATTCATATTCATATTTTATTATTTCAAGACAAGAAAAAAAAGACAGAAAGAAACAATGAAACAAAGAAGCAAACTAGCAAGAATCTAGAAGGAAGAAAAAACAAATGATCAAATTAACAAATTATTATTATTATCATCATCATCCAATATGGGCCAATATCAATTAAAAATTAAGTATAAAATGAATCAAATTATTATTTTTATTATTTTCATATAATTATTATAATTATATGTAATAATAATTTTATATATATATATATATATATATATATATATATACACACATTTTCACATTTTTATATATAATTTATAAATAAAATGTCATTTAATAATAAAAAACAATTTTAATATTTAACCTTGAAGCATCATTTAGGCAATTGAAATTTCAGGCAAAATACATTAAAATGCTGCTTTAGGGGCAGCTTCTGTGCAACTTCTGCTGTGCAAAAATGGATTTTGGTGATACTTATTTCTTTTGATTGGTAACAGCCTATAGTGTCTCGTTACTTTATTTGAATTTATCAATTAAATGTAAGAATTTGACATAAAAGATAATGCATATATCGAATAAGGGTAGAAAATGCCCTTAAAAAGTAAAAAATGCCTTCGGAAATCAATTTAAGGTGGCAAATATTGGCCCATCACTGCTGCCAACTTACCAATGGGACAAAATATGAAATATATAAAAAGTTTCGAGAGACAGCTGTCCACAACAGACCTAAACCTGCCAAGATACCAGCACAAAAACACACTCAGCTAAATACTGTCTACTTGTTATTATCAGAAAAAATCCTAGAAAAACGTTTATTTGGCTAATTGGATATAAGAAGTATTGCAGTGTTTTAAAACCCTCCACCTGTTGAGGACGACCAGAAAGTGGCCGGTCTGATGGGTTTGCATGGGTTTAATTGATGCGCTGCTGCTGCAGAGGGAAGCAGGTGTTGTTTTAATGATGAGGGCATCTTCCGGCCAGCGCTGTGCTTTATTTTGACGATCTGCATTCTCTGCTCATTCTCTCTTTCGGCGCTTCGTGAGACATACCAATGAGTCAAGCACTGTGCAGCTGTCAAAGCTAACCCTCCAAGAGAGAGAGAGAGAGACCGAGAAAGACAGAGGCAGAGAGAGAGAGAGAGAGAGAGAGAGAGAGAGAGAGAGAGAGAGGGGGTTGGGGTGGAGTCACAATATTCCTGACTACAAGAAATCACTGGAAAAAGAGGGCCAACTGTCCATCCGTTCATGTAAATCTGAGTTTTCATTGTAAACCGTGATTGTGACAAGTGTTAGACCTTTTATAGCAATCGCTGCAGCAGGTAGCTCCGCCTACCATGAAATATCATTGGTCCAAAATTGGTCCTCCATGTAACTGTACATCAAATATCTTCTGATTGGGTGTGATTGTGTCATGCAAATGTGGACACATTAAGAATGCAATGATATTTAACATTCCATTATACTACTTTTATACTAAAAAAAAACGGGAAAAAATGAAAAAGTATGAACGACTGCAAGAATCAAGCAAACAAGCAAGAAAGAAAATCTAGAAGGAAGGAAGAACAAATAAACTCATTAACAAATGTATAATGTAAATATACTATACACTAAAAAATAAATAATAATAACAATAACAACTGATATCCAATATGGTTCAATATCAATTTAAAAATTTAATCTATAATTATATATATATATATATTGTTATGTTAATTGATATTGGCCCATATTGAATATATATTATTCAATATGGGCCAATATCAATTAACAAATATAATAAAAAAAATTATTATTATTATTATTATTATCCAGTATGGGTTCATAAAAACATTCCAACAGTATTCCACGGTCAGTTTTCAACTGCTGTCACAGTGTTTACCTTTGTGCACTAAATCTGAATCATTACATAATCTGATATGTAATATTTCCAGGCCTATGTGTTTGTGTAAAAAAAAAAAAGGTTTCCCTCAATGCCTCTTCAAACCACCTTGACAATCAACTTACATTGAAGACATTTTGCACTTCACCTTAATTTTCAACATTCACCCATTATTCCACACCTCTATTTAGATCCTGCCAGTTTTTGCCCTGAAGAGAATTTTATGAAGATTCAAAATTAGCACTTTCTCAATTAATGCTACGCTAATGCAATCAACAGAACGCAAAATAAACCTAAAACTCAATTTAGCTCACAGCGCCAGCTAATTTAATAGAGCTTCCGTTCATGCCAGACGGCTCTGCACTAGGCTTGCCGCGATAGACGGTGTTGACGGTGATACCGGTGTTAAGCCACAACACCGGTTACGTCACTTGCCCACCGCGGCACCGACCCCCACCGTCGTTTTGATTTCAAAATACATTGTTTTATTTTTACATTTAAAAATATACTATTTTAATAAAAGCAAAAATACAGTAAAATTATGCTAAATACTTTTTGCTTTAATGTAACGTTTTGGATTATTTAACATTAAAATGTATTCTTTTAATAAGTGCAAAAACAGTAAAAGTAAGCAAAAAACTTTTTGCATTATACTTAACACAAACTTGTGCATTATTTTACATTCAAAATGTATTTTATTAAGTTCAAAAGTACAGTAAAAAATTGCATTATACTTAAGTTTTGCATCTTTAAAAAATTAGTATTAGTATTATTTTATTATTTGCAAAAATACAGTAAATACAGTGTTGCATTATTTTGCATTTAATATGTATTATTTTATTAAGTGCAAAAATACAGTAAAATAGTGCAAAATATTTATTACATTATGCTTTAATGCAATGTTTTGTATTGTTTTACATTTAAAATGCATTCTTTAAAAAAAAATGCAAAAATGTATTGTAAAAAAAAATTTAAATGTCTTGCAAAAAATGCAATATACAGTAAAAATAATAAAAAAAATGTTTTATGAGCCAACAAGAAATATTATGGCAGGTATTTGTTCTTATTTCACTTGGCATGGGTGCTAAAAAGTTGATTTTGGGCCCGGTTAATAGCACAATACACTAGATGTAATAAATAAATAATGAAGAGAAAAGCTTGAAAACTTTTATACAGTGCACTGAAAAAATTGTAAAACTTTTATACAGTGCACGGTATAAATGTTTTCAAACTTTCCTCTCCATTTTTCTATCTAATGAATGGTTTTAAAAACATTGCTACATTTACATACGCATTTGTGTCATTGAACCGCTAAATAAATTCCGTAATGAAATTTGACTTTCAATATGTAACACTCTCTGCACATCTATAACGGGTGTATTGTAAATCTGCTATTGAGTGCGCATGAAGTGAAATCAGGGCTGAATGACTTCAATCATAATGATGAAATGACTTTGCATATAATTCATTCAACAATACTGTCACTGACACATATTAAATAAGAAAGGTTTAAATTGGCAACTTGTTTCCACAGGTTCTTATTTGCATACTAATTTCGTAACGGAGAAACTGGTGTCAAATGGTGCCATAGATAATTTGATTATGTAAATTAAGTTTTGTATAAAGATAGAACGTTTTTATTGAACAGCCCAGTTCTAATGATACATGGAGTGAGACGCAGGCATATTAGTGTCTATTTATATAAAATAAATTTATAAAAATATATATAAATATATTTATATAATATTAAATAAATAAATAAATAAATAAATAAAGAAAGAAAGAATAAAATAAAATAGACTAAATTAATTCACTATTGAAATATTGAGATTAATTTGTGAATCGATTTGATTGATTCACTGAAAAGAATCAACTCAAATGAATAGGTTTTCTACAATTTAAACACTCTAAGATGGTTTGTTGGTCTTAGCTTGCCACTAATGGCGCTTTTCCACTGCATGGTACGGCACGGTGCGGCTCGGTACGGTTCACTTTTGGGGGGTTTTCCACTGGGTACAGTACCTGGTACTTACTTAGGCTGGTCTAGTTTGCACATTTTAGAGAGGTGTTGGGCATTAATCTGGTCTGACTAAGTAACCAGCTGGTTAACCAACTAAACCAAATAAACACCAGTTTGAAATCAAATAAATTAGGTTAACACCAGCTTGATCAGACTGGGAGACCAACTAAACCAGGTAAATCCACACTTGACCAAGTTTAAACCAGCTAAGACCACCTTAAGCTGGACTAAGATGTTTTTTTCAGCAGGGATATGATTCCAGAAGGTTATGACAGTCCTATCGAGGTAATTATGATCCCTTTAAATCCCTTTATATAATCTTCCCTCCCTATTATTAGGCTAAATCGCCTCGTCACCTTCACATTTGTACCACATTACAACCTCAGCCTCCATCACGTTTCTCAGAAATTACCTACAATCAGATTAGCCCCCCACCTCATTCTCACACTGTCATACCTTATCGGCCTATAAATAGAGGCAGGTAAAGCCAGACCTCATTAATTCAATCACCAGGCGCTGGGACTACCCGCGCACTTCTCTGAAGGTGGAAAGTCACGAGTCTGGCACAAGCACCATTCCTCATTACCAACCTCCACGGCATACCGGCTAAATTTAAACAATCACACACACCGGGAGTCTCCACGCCACCGAACCTGCGGAGAAAGAAGTCAATGGCCATTGTTTAGCACGGGTACATCTGATAAAACAATTAAATACAAGTCTGTTTTGGATCCGTGTCCTTTCAAAACCACAAGAGTTAATTAGCGCAAGTTGGTCTGAAAGGTAACGTGTTATTGACATTCATTGAGCAGCGACACTGGCTTTTTTGAAAGTGCTTGTGCCGACAACATCAAAACTCATTTATTTGGAGTAAAAATGAACCCGGAGGGGCTGCAAGTTGTTCAAGATACCGAGGTGATAAGTGAGAAATATGCCGGCACAACAAATTGCCCTTTGATGGTTGAGACGGGAGAGATTTGAGAAGGAAAACAATGATCCATCAGCCTCGTGAGATAAAACGAGCACATGAAGGTATGAGCTTCGCATGTGTAAGTTTAGTCTGTGTTTGAGCCGCACTTTGGCAGCGAATGCGGAGGATGCTGGGCTAAATCCCAACATAAGCTCTACCTACGTACAACACATCAGCCGCTTAAACAGAAGAGATCATCCATTTCAGCCACACTATATACAGAGCTAATCTGTATTGACACACAACTGGATTGTACAAAAGAACTCACTAGTAATGTGTTAAAACAGTCATACTGGTAAATAAGGTATTAATGGAGATTTAAAAAAAAAAAACTAGATAACTAAAATGTACAGTGTGCCTAAGCATCACAATATTAGGGTGTTTACAGTACATGGTTGCCAGGGTAGTTGTACACAGTTGCTAAGGTGTTTGGTAGAGATGCACCGATCGATCGGTCAGGGATCGGAATCGGCCGATTTTCCTCATGATCGGCCCGGATCGGTGACCGGCCAGTCAGTCTCACTTCTTTCCGCTTCCGAGCCAATCCATTTTGTTATGGCACAGGCAATAACGTCAGCCGCGCATTCTCGCTCTCTTCTCTCCGACGACCCCTTCTCTCTCACACACACTCAGCCGCGCATTCTCGCTCTCATCTCTCCGACGACCCCTTCTCTCTCTCACACACACACACACACACACGTCTAATTCGCTCCGGTTAAATAGTGCTTGTATTGCGCATTATTTTAATCATTCCCGCAGGTTTCGCGCTTACACCAAAAGCGGAGAAAGAAAATCCGAATCGGCAAAAATCGGTATCGACAGATCACACTAACAAAAAAATCAGAAATCGGAATCGGCCAAGAAAATTGCAATCGGTGCATCTCTAGTGTTTGGAGTGGTACAAACTATGCTACAAGTGAATTTAAACAATTAAACACTCAATAATCAACCAATAAAAATCCAATATAGTAAATACAGATAAATAATAGAATAGAATAGAATAGAATATACATAAAATAAAAATTTAATTGAATATAAACTAAAATAATAATATTAATATCAATAAAAACAATACTACTATTACAAATAATAATAATAATAATAAATAAATTCAATACTGGCCAATACAGATTAAAATCATATAAATATAATTAAAATAAATAAAATTGCATATACACAATAAATAAATAAATGAATACATTAAAACGTGGCCCATTGCAATTAAAAATAAAAAATAATATTAAAAAGCTAAATAAAATAATATAAAATAAATATAACAGTATTTAAATTAAATAATTTAACATACACTATAAATAAATAAATAAATCCAATATTGGCAAGTGAAAAAAATATATAAATAATATAATACAGTATCATAATAGCTTTAAATAAATAAATAAATCCACCAACACAAATAAAAAAGTTATATCATATAAATCTAAAGTAAATAAACATAAATAAATCATTATATAATAACAATTATTATATTTATATAAAATATTTGCAATAGTAATAGTGATGCATGCCTTAGCAAACATCACTAATAAATGCAATCAATTTAATGGGGCTCTTATGGGATTCATGAAAAACCTGAAGAGCTAACATTTACTGATAATCAAACATGCAGTCTAGAATTTTAATATTCCATCTTTAATTTTAAGTCCTCTAAATAATGGTACATAGTAATTGAGCAACAGTGCATAATAATGGCATAATAATTATGCAAATTATGGTACAAATCTGAGGGTCTGAAGGTCAGAAAAATACAATGTACTACATTATCACAGAAATGATCAGTACCTTGACTGGGTATTGTTACGAGTAAACAGTAATAATGGATTCTGCCTGAAATTCTGACCCACAGGAGTTGATAGAGTTCAGCAGCGCTGTACAAATTTCCCCTGGAACCTTTACAAATTAAGACAAGCCTTAGAATGACAGATATTTCCCTGAGGAAAGACGGTAAGCCTGCCTCCGTTCCTGAAGGGGCCGTTGTTACTGTCGAGAGCTGGAACACATCCTACCTTTAAAAATATGACTACATGATAGAGCATATCACAAAAATACGATTTAGCCAAGGTGAAGAATTCTCTGGAATATAGAATCTGTAATCATCAGTTTGCAGGAATTCAGTTTGAAGCCTCCAGACGGAAAAACACTTCAGCTGAAAATTGAGTCCTTAACAAAATTAGATCTCGCTAAAGCTGGATATGATGAATGTGCTCTTTTGTGTACATGCATCTTCTGTTGGTTACTGTTTTATAAAGCATGTGTATTTTCTTCACCGTAATATTGCATATACTTTGATTTAAACAAACGCCTAACCGAACATATCAAACCCAGCTAATTTTTGCATGTGCAAGCATCACATTTTCTTCTAAAATCTGGTTTGTATTGACAGCACATTAATTCATTTACAGTGGATTTCTGTATAAGGATGTGTTAGCTTATAATGACATGCATTTACATATTAGATTGCACAATGGCTTGACATATTTTGACTCAAATCCGCTAAAAGCCGCTTCTGCACGGCGTGTTTTCGCTCACCGAGGGGCAAGTTCACGCTGTTCTCTCATTTTGGCATTCGCAATGAAAGCATTTTATCTGATTCTGTGGTGCTGGCATCAAATTTGTTGATTTTCTCTTGAATCTCTGTGCAGACATCACACGGTTTACAAAAGAAGATTGGATTTGACTGATCATGTGAACAAGCAGCAGAAAATGTTGTGATCCTCATCACAATACCAGCTTCAAACAACTTTTATTTTGAGATATTGATTCTGTTGTTTGCAGCCAGTAACCTATGGCAGTCTTCAAACGGCAAGGTTTGTTTTGCTCACGATTCGATGAAAAAGAAGTTTCTGGTTTAATCCCCAAAATAAGATCTTGCCGCTCAAGCTCAAAGTTGTCACTAAAAAGACAAAGATAATTAATTTTACTCCTTTGGTCATTTATTCCTCACAAACAAGCACTGACCACAAACCGCAAACACCTTGTCAGAGTGTATTACTACAGCATCAGAAGTTTTCTGTTTTGCCTGTGGGTGTGTGTGTGTGTGTGTGTGTGTGTGTGGCATTGTGTTATGTAATCACAACAGCGTGGAGGATGCCCTGCCAACCTAACAGGCTCCTGCTATTCAACAACACATGCAGAAAGTTTGAGAAAGTTTAACTAGCGATTTTGTGATTCTTGCTAAGGCAAGCATTTTTGCTCATTCTTCAGATCTGCCATTTAAATGAACCACCAGCACTAAGTATTAAGCTTTAGAATGCAACTTTTGTACTACAGATGTGAATGACACCTAAAAAATGAGCTGCTTTCTTAGGGGAGGTGTGCTCAATCAGACTAGGATACGCTTGGCTAGCAGATGATAAGGGGGGGGAATCCCATAAATTTACACTGAAGTTGAGATTTATAGACTTGAATGTAATGAGCTGGTAAGCAACAACCTAGTTACAGCCCAAAATAACCTCGCAACCTCGATAGCTTTTTTTCTATTAAAAACATGCAAATAATAATATACAATTTAAAAATACCCCAAATTGCATGTTTTTAATAGAAAAACATACCCCAAATTGCATGTTTTTCTATTAAAAACATGCAATTTGGGGTATGTATTTCTATTAAAAACATGCAATTTGGGGTATTTTTAAATTGTATATTATTATTTGCATGCAGATGAATGGATGGATGGATGGATGGATGGATGGATGGATTTAAGTGTGTCTGTACATACATATATAGAATAGAATAGAATAGATTAAATTAGATGTTTAACCTACATATAGAAACATTAAAATATTAAATATTAAAAATTAAATATTTGAAAAAATATATATACACATACACACTATTGGTTAAATTATAAATGTGTTAAATCCACAAAATAGTATAGAATTATTAAAATATTAGATTAAAATAAAAATAATAATATTAGATAAAAATAAAAAATAAAATATTTGGAAAAAAAATTGAAAAATATCTATAATAATATATATTAGAATAATATCTATAATATTATTGAGTTATATTACTATTTATAATAATACATGAATAATATTATAATACATTCCAATTCTTATCGCCCATCACATCGGTACAGAAAAGAACTCTTCAGAAAACATAAAAATCTGTTTTTTTTGTCTTTATTTCCAGAGTGATTGGTCATCACACTCATCTACACCAGTTCCTTGCACTTGAAATGAACAACCAACACATGCAGCTCTTGCACTAATAGTACAGTGATCGCACAAGAGTCTCCCTTAAAAGCCTCAAAGACGCTTTTGTTGCTGATTTACACTGTAACAAAACACAAAGACCATGCAATGTGTCCTCACTGGACAAAAATCTCCACTTTTCTCCAACTCTATTTGTTGCGTGACATCTCAGGCTTGACAGATGGGGAGGAGTTTACGAGTTGCTCGTAAAACAAAGCGGACATTTGTTGACAACAGCAGCTCGAATGCCTTGACAAAGCTCGCTGGATTACACTCTGGCCCTTGGACTCAAGAAACACTGGAAAACGTGGCTTGAAAGGCTCAGTCAGGGTTTTTTAAAGGGGAAGCTGGGACGACTTTGATTCAGAAGTGGATTAGATCCATTACTCTGACGGATATTCAAACCCCTATACTTTATAAACCAGCAAGGAAGAGCGTACCTTTATTTTCCAGATATTTGAACCCAAAGCAGCCAAATTCAAAGTGAAGTACTTTGTCTCGGTCTGTCACTCAGGCTAAGCTTGTGGCAACTAAATCTCAGGGTTGTTTCTGCGATTAAGAGGACTAGTGAACTCATTTTCACAGTCTGTCTTGATTCTCTGTCCAATATCTTTTATAATCCGAGACTAGGCTTAATCCATCTCTGACAACCCGGCTCCTCAATCACCCTAAATCACTACTGATGTGTGGAGGATGAATCCAGAACACCTTGTACAATTTGAGTCCTAATGCCGTCCTGCGTCCACCCACTCCAAACACTGAACCTTAAAAGAAGAGTTCAATTGGGACTGGGGCTGCCAAATTTAAAAAAGAACAAAAAGTACCATAAATATAACCATAAAATATAAAATCTTTTAGACTATATATTCCAAATCTTCTAAAACAATAATAGAATATATTTGTATTAAGAACGGGACAAAATGTAAGTTATTATTCACTATAAGCTTGCCTTATGGTACACTACTGTCCTTGATATTCATATTCACTTTCATTATATGGAAAACAGTAGCCTGGATATCCTGGACAGTTTCCTTTTTTGGTCCAGAAAATAAAGGTAAGTTGATGACCATTTTCATTTTGGGTGCACTATTCATTTAAATTATTTTTCCAGGTTCTATTGACAGCATTTGTGGCATAAAGACAATTACTACAGAAGATAATTCTGACTTATCCTTCAGTAAAAAAAAATTGCAGTAAAGCACTTACGATGAAAGCATACAGATAAATATATCTGAAAAATATAAATATTAAAAAGTATGTTTGAAAGTAGCCCTAAAGAGACTGAACACAAAAGATGATATTGAGATAATGTATAGAAAAGCTGCTCTGTTCTATACAATGGAAGTAAATGGGGACTGGAATTGGCCCGTTTCAAAAAAGAACAAAAATGTACCATAAACGTAGTACATAAAACCTGAAATGTCAAAACTAAAAGATTTGGAATATAGCATAAGAGTTAAAATGAAATAAGGATAAGTTGGAAAAATAAAATGGGGGGTGCACTATCCCTTTAAATTAATTTTCCAGGCCCAACATGAGCTGTTAATAGCATTTGTGGCATAAAGTCAGTTATTACAGAAAATAATTTTGACTTTAATTTGAAAAAAAGTAAGTATACAGATAAATTTATTTGACAAATATAGTACATTTTTAAAAGTATGCTTTCAAGGTAGTCTGAAACATTAAGACTAGTGATAGCAGATGCTTACTGACCTTATCATGACCATGCTGGTAAAGTGGATAATCCTAGTAACTTCACAGGATATGAGCCAGAATACCAAAAAGGGGCCATTAACATGGAGAAAATTCACAGGAATCACATCAGTTATGCATAAAAAGTGCATCCACCTAGAAAAGTAGTCCCACTTCTATACAGAAGTCTTCTATACAGCTCAAATAACACATTTAAGTCAGAAATAATGCAAATGCTTTAACAAAAATAAAAGCTGCATATTTCTGCTTTTAAACCCTTTTCAATTTCACTGTAAGTAAAAAAAAAATAAAAAAATTTTAAAAAAAATACGAGTCTAAGGTCATTATTCCAGTGGAAAATCGACATTATGCCACAAATGCTGCCAAGTGTCAACTCGTATTGAACCTGAAGCATTCATTTAAAGTGATGGCCGAGGATCTAAGCATTTGGTTTTAATCAAACAGCCTTGGCATGAGTTACAGAGGCAGAAGTCTTTATTCATCAGGTGAGGTGATGTTTTTCCCTGTGCACCGCCAGCGCCCTGCTCTTTTTTGAAGAACAAGCATGCCAACAACTTGTCACTGGGATCCTACTGGACTTTGAACTCTGTCACAAGTCGTCGCTGCAGCGAGTGAGTGTGTGCATGCGAGAGCGAGAGAGTGTTTGAATGCGTGCATGCTTCTATGCGCCTGCCTTCTGCCCACACACTCCCTCTTCTCTTGTTCTGCAGTAGGCAGACTGTTGCCTTGGAAACACAACGTGCTCCTGTCTGTTGAAAGTGGGAAAAAAAATGCAGCTTTATTTATTTATTTGTCTAATTTCTTTTCCTCTTTCCTTTCCGAGGGACAAGCGTACGCTCCTCTCTCATCAGGAGGGAGATAGATACTGAAATTACTTCAGATGTGACAAGATTAGAACACGATTGATTTGTTTTTTCTCTTTGCATTTTGCAAATCCAACAACTGAAGCTCTTTTTCAAGACCTGCACTTCATTTCCATCTTGACAGTATTATGGCTAACTGTATGAAAACAAAAATCTATAATAAACCTAAAATAATAACAGAACCACAAAGCCAAAAACATAAACAGAACAGCACAATCTATCTAGGCATTAATTGGCTATTTCCATCAACATGCAACTCATTTCCATAAAGCTGAAGTGTGCAATTTCTGCACCACTACTGTCACCAGCCAGAACTGCAAAAACAACTAGATTAAACAAGAATAATAATAATTGCTGTTTAAAGGTGGTCACTCTAGGGCAGGGTTCCTCAAATCTTGCCCTGGAGGGCCAATGCGCTGCAGAGTTTAGCTCAAACCCTGATCAAACTCCCCTACCTGTGATTTTCTAATGATCCTGAAGACATTGATTAGCATGCTCAGGTGTGTTTGAATAGGGTTAGAGCTAAACTCGGCAGGAAAGTGGATCTCGTGGGCCAGATTTGAGGATCCCTGCTCTAGGGCTTTGTTAGACTGTTGCTAATGTGTTCTTGATGGTTGCTATAGTGTTACTAAGAATATGGTAGGGTGTTCTGGGGGGTTATATGATTCAATATGGTTTCTAGGGTGTTCTTAATGGTTGCTATGGTTTTGGTAGGCTGTTGGTAAGTTGTTCTGGGGTGTTATGCAATTCTAGGTGGTCTCTAGGGTGTTGCTAGACTATCAGAAGAGTGTTCTGGGGCAATATGATTCAATATGGTCCCTAGGGTGTTGCTAGAGTGTTGCTAATGTGTTCTTGATGGTTGCTATGGTGTTACTATCCTGTTAGTAGGGTGTTCTGGGGTTTTATGTTATTCTAGGTGGTATCTAGGGTGTTGCTAGACTGTTGTTAATGCTTTCTGGATAGTTGCTATGGCGTTATTATGCTGTTGGTAGGTTGTTCTGGGGTTATATGTGATTCTAAGTGATCTCTAGGGTGTTGCTAATGTGTTCTTGATGGTTGCTATGGCATTACTAGGCTATTGATAGGGTGTATGTGATTCTAGGTGGTCTCTAGGGTGTTGCTAGACTGTTGTTAATGTTTTCTGGATCGTTGCTATGGCGTTATTATGCTGTTGGTAGGTTGTTCTGGGGTTATATGTGATTCTAAGTGATCTCTAGGGTGTTGCTAATGTGTTCTTGATGGTTGCTATGGCATTACTAGGCTATTGATAGGGTGTATGTGATTCTAGGTGGTCTCTAGGGTGTTGGTAGACCATTGTTAATGTTTTCTTGATAGTGGCTATGGCGTTATTATGCTGTTGGTAGGGTGTTCTGGGTTGTTATACGATTCAATATGGTCTCTAGAGTGTTGCTAGAATGTTGTAAATGTATTCTTGATAGTTGCTATGGCGTTACTATGCTGTTGCTTGGGTGTTCTGGGGTTTTATGCGATTCTAGGTGGTCTCTAGGGTGTTGCTAGACTGTTGCAAATGTGTTCATCATAGTTACTATGGTGTTGCTAGGCTGTTGGTAGGGTGTTCTGGGGTTTTATGCAATCTTAGGTGGTCTCTAGGGTGTTGCTAGAATGTTGTTAATGTACAGTAATCCTGATGTTTTAGGTGGTCACTAGGTCACTGTGAGAGTGTTTCTAGGCTGTTTGTTGCTAGGGCATTGTTAGATGTATTCTAGGGTGTTTTTAGTTGTTGTAATGCAGTTGAGAGAGTGTCCTTTCTGGTTGCTAGGATGTTGCCCACTCTCTCTGTTTCTATGGCACAGGAAGTCTATTATTCCCAGGAGAAAGTATTTTAACATTGAAAATATAACACATGGTGTTAAAGCTGTCAGAAGTAAACTCACTCTATACTTACTCTAAAAATACAAATTTCTTGTTTTAAGCACAATGACAAGGAAAGACGTAACCTTGTCATTCATTCAAGTTGCATGCTGGTTACATAAAACAGACGGTGTAGTATTCAACCTCACACACAACAGCAACAGACACATGGGCATATCACACATGCTCATTGTGTGTACGAGGGCTGTTTTCTCCCTTCTGTTAATTTGGTCCTTGTCCCGTTCCACCGGTAACGCTCGCACAACAGGGAGAAACGCCTACAGACCCATTCATACAGCCAGAGAGAGAGAGAAAGAGCGAAACAGAGAGAGAGAAAGGTGGAAACCGCACTGCAAAAGTGCCTCGTGTAGCACAAACACCTCCAAACACTGTGTATGTGGAGCATTTACAGGTCCAAAACGTCCACTAAAGAGAAACGTCCGCAGAAAACAGGCTGAATGAGCTTCCAGTTTACAGACAGCTCGCCGTGTGACACACTCAATGAATGAAAACACAGATTTAACCTCTGGATCAGCTTCGGAAAGAGGGAAATTAATGAAGAACGTCATATAGATTGGATTTTTGAAAACTAGATATTTTTCACATCAATCCACTTCAAGGAAATCAGATTAATTGAGAGTCCTTATGTAAATGGACTAGCAGAAATTGAAAAGCAATTATGAATGATCTACAAGATATAATGGAAGGTCGAAGCTATAAACTGATTAAGCAAGCTTTCTATAATATACTATTTAAATAAATATATAATATATATAATATACAGTATAACATACGTTTATAAATATAAATAAATCAAATTTTATTATTTTACAACTAATAAATGTATATACATATAAATTAATTAAATTGTATTGTTTTAATTCATATATTTATATAACATACAATTAATTTTAATATATGCACATTTATTATTTTAATATATTTATATATTTTATCTAATATAATAATTTAATAATACTAATACTACTAATTATTATTATTATTATTTTTATTTTATTTGTTTTTTTATATATATAATATTACATTTCACTATACAAGATTATATGTGTAGGAACCAAAAAAATAAAATTTAAATAAAAGAAAAAAGAAAGAAAAAAAGAAAAAGAAAGACAAGAACTGCACTCCTCAAAAGCACTTAAAAGGGATAGTTCACCCAAAAATGAAAATTCTGTCATTAATTACTCACCCTCATGTCGTTCCAAACCCGTAAATTCATCTTCGGAACACAAATTAAGACATTTCTGATGAAATCCGAGAGCTTTCTGACCCTGCATAGACAGCAACACAACTACCACATTCAAGGCCCAGAAAAGTAGTAAGGACATCGTTAAAATAGTCCATGTGACATCAGTGGTTCAACCGTAATATTATGAAGCTACGAGAATACTTTTTGTGCGCAAAGAAAACAAAAATAACGACTTTATTCAACAATTTCTTCTCTTCCGTGTCAGACGGTCTTACAGGTTTGGAACGATATGAAGGTGAGTAATTAATGACAGAATTTTCATTTTTGGGTGAACTATCTCTTTAACAGGATTTCAGGATGGTAATATTTTAGGCGTGATGCTCTTTTCATCATTTGTCATGGCAAAGGAGATACAGCTGTGGTTTACAGAGAGGAAGACATCCATTAGAAACATATCAACATCTAAGCTGGCCTCCCTAAAATGGGACAAGACCCTTGGCTGTCGGTTGTCTTCATAGGAATAGTTCACCCAAAAATTACAGTTCTGTAATCATTTATTTTCATGTTGTTTCAAACACAATTTCACGGTACCTGTTGTCCTGTTTAGAGTTTGACAGTCTCTGGCGTAGCACATTTACATGCATTTTAAAAAGCGCTTGCAACTATAACTTGTCTTTTTAAAATGCCATGTAATAATTTAGGCTGACTGAAAATGAACTGAAAATCTTTCAAAACACTATATTTTTGTTGAACTGTTCCTTTAAGCATACAGGAGTACGTTCATCAGCTCCCACAAGAACATTACACACACCTAGTAGAGAAAAAACAAATATAAGCTACCCAGAATCCCAGCAAGCCTCTCACATTGTGAATCCTAATAAAAGACCTTTCAAATGGGTTCAACACACAGATTATTGTACATCATGAGACTCAACATGTCAGCATGTGGTTGGAATAGAGTTACGAGTGTTTTCATGGCAGCAGAGCGTCTGAGGATGATCAAACCAGCGGTGAAGTGGGTCGGTGGGGAGCATTTGAACAGACTCACAGATAATAAATATCAATAAAATGCAGGAACACACACACACACACACACACACACACACATTTCTCACCACAGGGATTTGATCTGATCCAACGTACACATACACTCGAAGATAACATTCCCTCTACACTCCAAGAGGTTTGAAACAGCACCTCCAGGTATTTTCAGACAAACACATACTCACGAACACAAACACGTGCGCAAACCTATGCATATAACTGACATTACAATCCCTCTTCGCACCACTAGAGCTGCAACTGCACCTTTAGCCGTTTCTTAACAAGCACACGCACGCGTTAAAATGCACACACAAACCTGGGAGAGTTTTGGGCTTCGTGCCGCTCATTAGACAGCGAGGCTGCAGGTACATGGCACGTTCCCATTAAAGCTGCCACAATACCTCACTGAGCACATAAGACAGTGTAAATCAGGGCTGCACGATTATGACAAAAATCCTAATTGTCGATTATTCCCTTGAAATTGTAATTGCGATTATTAATTACGATTATCACAATTTACATTGAATGATGTTTATACCATTGTTTGATGCAACTGCATCAATAAACAAGCTGAAAACACTAACTGAAAAACCTTTAGTGCTTTTATATAGTATTAAGCCTCAAATATCAAATATACATCGGATTGGTTTCTTCTTTAAATTATAAAAAAGTAAAAATATGAATGGTATTATAATGCTATACTAAAACTAAAACAATGGAAAAACCCTTAAGATAACATGTAGAAAGAAAAAAAATACATTAAATCTTAAGCGTGCAGAATAACATAAGTGGACTTTGAACGATTAATTGCCGCTTTGAACTATTACGCAATTGTGGCATCCATAATTGCGATTAGAAATTCGGTTAATTGTGCAGCCCTAGTGTAAATGCTCCAGCTTTACCAACTAACCAGACACAAACAAAACACAAATACAACCAATTCACACCAAACCTGAAATCTTTTGCCAACATGTTTTGCAAACACTTTTACACAGAGGCTAGCTCAATTTTCTAAGCTAAAAACTGGGAAAATTATAAAAACCTACTTTCTTGTGGCTTTTAGACCATGTTGATTAACTTTAAGGTCATCTACACTACCATTCAAATGTTTGTGGTCAGTAAGATTAAAAAAAAAAAAAAAAAAAAAAAATGTATTACTTTTATTCAGCAAGGATTCATCAAATTGATCAATATGTACAATTTAATGTAATTTATCAAATAATCCTGAAAAATGAAGCACCGTTTCCACAAAAACATTAAGTGGCACAACTGTTTTCAACATTAATAATAAGAAATGTTTCTTGAGCAGCAAATCAGCATATTAGAATAATTTCTGAAGGATCATGTGACACTGAAGACTGGAGTAATGATGCTGAAAAATCAGCTTTGCATCACAGGAATAAATTACAATTTACAATATAGTCAAATAGAAAACAGTTATTTTACATTATAATAATATTTCACATTTTTATTGTTTTTACTGTATTTTTTATCAAATAAATGCAGCCTTGGGGAACATAAGAGACTTCTTTCAAAAACATTTTAAAATCCTTACCGACCCCAAACATTTGAAGAGTAGTGATGCTGATCACCTCCAAAATGTTCATGAAAACTTTCTGCAGACCCGCATGTTAAATTTCCACCAAATAAAAACATATTAAAAATCTTGATGACTCATCCTGCACTACAAAGATTTTCGACCAATCAAATGTTCTCTAAAACAAAATGTCCCTCCCCAATACCACCTGCAACCAATTAGAAAATAAACCTATTTAAAATAAATAAATAAATGGATGATTCATCCTGATCAACAAAATTTTATTATTTCAGCTTACGATTTTGCAAGAATTAAGGAATAATGTTAGAATAGGAAATACATCAACATAGAACTGAACACTACTTTCATGAGGTTTATAATTCTCCACCAATCTTTTACTGTTAATGTCTAAATCAGATTATTTTTTTAATCCATTTTAAAATAGTTAAAAGAAAGCCACCTGCATCAGTTATTGAGGATTCAGAACGTCTCGGCTACGAAACACTATGTTCAGGGGAGATCGGGGGGGATTTGGCCCCGCCCACAGTGAAATCTCATTGGTCAGTTCTCCTGCTGTGAGAGTGTTATTTTTTCTGTTTACAAATTACTGCATTGATTCAAATTAGAGGACATTAGAGCGAGCAGATTAAACTACTCGATTGATTTCATTCATAATACATGCCGTTAAAGCTCAACTTGCTAAAAAAAAGACTTTTGTGAGTCTTAATACACACACTATATACGGTGGTTTCTTTTCCATCACTCTTTTAAGCTGTAAAATGTTCTGAATGTCCAAGACAGACTACGTCTCTCTCAATTAGTTTGACCCTCCATACTGACAAGCCGGGCTCCGAGTGCATCCCCTTGAACTGGCATGGCTCCCGGTTCACGCGTCTAAATTCAGCGACTGGCATCCTCTCCAGATGGCGGAGGAGAGTGTGAAGAGGATATTGTTGAGGGGAAGCAGGACAAGCCCCCTCTTTGCATCCGGCCAGCTCAATCCAACCTTTCCCTGTAAACAGGTAGGAGATCTGCACGCCGGCTGCCCGAGCAGGATGTGGGCGCGCGGGGCGAGTGACGTCACGGCTCTACAGACCGCTCGGGTCACATTCATGAGGCTTTGGCTCCTAGCGTGTGAAAGCTGAATGAAAAGGCAAGAATGACATTTGGGATGAATATGACTCGAATAAATGTGTGCGGGTTGTACTGAAGCTGCGATCTGCCGTTGACGCCGCTAGCAGCGAAGCGGCAAGGAAACACTTTAGCTTCTTCCTTGAGGGACATTTCAGCAATTAGAGACTTTAAATGACCCGTCATTTTTGCTCACTTGCTACTTGTGAAAATGATATTTTAATGCTTCATTTTTTTTTCCATTTTATTGTTCTGTTATTTATTCTAATCATTTAACCAAGTTTTGATGAGAAGATTTTGGCTTAGGAAAAGCTTGACATGTTGCTAACAGCCAACTTGAAAAACAGCACCAATGTCAATATTCTCAGTTTTACCAAGACGTGCTCGCCAAGGCTGCATTTATTTGATCAAAAATACAGTAAAAACAGTAATATTGTGAAATATTTTTACAATTTTAAATAACTGCTTTCTATTTGAATATATTCTAAAATGTAATTTATTCCTGTGATGCAAAGCTGTATTTTCAGCATCATTACTCCAGTCGTCAGTGTCACATGATCCTTCAGAAATCATTCTAATATGCTGATTTGCTGCTCAAGAAACGTTGTTATTATTATCAATATTTAAAACAGTTGAGTATATATTTTTTTCCAGGATTCTTTGATGAATAGAAAGATCCAAAGATCAGCATTTATCTGAAATAAAAAGCTTTTGTAACATTATACACTATTCCATTCAGTATAATTTTTATTATTTTTTTGGGAAAGAAATTATAGAAATTAATACTTTTAATGTTTTTTACAGGAGTTTCTTATGCTCATCAAGGCTGCATTTATTTGATCAAAAATACAGTAAAAACAGTAATATTGTGAAATATTTTTACAATTTTAAATAACTGCTTTCTATTTGAATATATTCTAAAATGTAATTTATTCCTGTGATGCAAAGCTGTATTTTCAGCATCATTACTCCAGTCGTCAGTGTCACATGATCCTTCAGAAATCATTCTAATATGCTGATTTGCTGCTCAAGAAACGTTGCTGCATCAAGAAAACGTAGAAATTCATAACATTATAAAAGTCTTTACTGACACTTTTGATCAATTCAATGCTTCCTTGCTCAACAGAAGTATTAATTTCTTTAAAAAAAACAAAGATGTTTAGGAGTGCACCCACACAACTATAGGCAGTATTTCCTAGTAATACTTACATGTAGGCTACATACACGTGTCCCACAACATGTCTTTTTCACTCTATTCTGCGGAGAAAATCAGAGGTGCTGAAATGTCGAATGTAACTAGCGTGGAAAGAGTTGCGTCAGCTCCAAGGACTGGCGGACCTTCAAGAGATGCTCCAGCCAACCCATGCTACACGGCTCAGCCCTGCCAAGAGCTCGGAGAAACCACAGGCAACGGCTTCCTTCTGCCAGAGTTAGTCAAACAGGCTGCAGTGAACTCCTGGTTACAACAACTCGCTTTTAAAATCAACACTGAATCAAAATGGAAAATGTTAGCCAATAGCCAAATACATATTTAGGCATTATTTCAGCAAACTCACATTCATTTCTCGCTCGATTCTGGTATGCAATGCCAACTTTTCAATTTCATCCAATCAATTAAATAAATGAAGGATAAAATAACACAGTCCAACATTTATTCTTGATGAATATTCTGTTTCACTCAGAACTATGACACGTTATGCATGTAAAATGGGTTGAAAAGGGTGTATCATGCTAACATTAATGCTATAAGCTAGAGTTAAATAGGACGACATGGACTTACGGTGGACTGTGCATTCGGATTTAAAAAATGCATGCAAACCTCCTGCTTTAAAGCGATTAATGCCATTAAATTTAAATATATAATTAAATGAAATTAATTAATTCAATTTATATAGCACCGGATTGCAATCTAAAAATATTTCTAGCAGGCTCAAAAGTTAAAGGAATATTCTAGGTTCAAGTTAAGCTCTATCAACAGGATTTGTGGAAAAATATAATTTGTATTTTATTGAAAATAAAATAAAATAAAATAAAAGAGGGAAATGTATTGTGATGGTACCATGGTACTTAAATGTTATCACATGGCAATACCATGATACATATTTAAAAAACAAATCATGGTATTACCATCATACAAAAAAACATGGTATTAGCATGAAAACTGTCTAAAAACATGACATTACCATGAAAACTATGTCCAAAGGCCAAAGTAATACCTTTTTGTTAATGTAAAAGATTGAGAACATGAACTACTGAGGAAAAAATACCTGAGGCAGGGAAAATAAAAGACCAAGACAAGACAAGAACACACAGACACACAGACACACACACAGAGCCCTAAGGCAGAGCCATAAAGTAACAGACAGTTCGATATATTCTCTTCGGCGTCTATGGTAATATATGCTAACGTGACTTGCATGATTGGCTGCTGTGGTAACATATGCAGGTCTGAAGTGATTTACACCCTTCAGTCATACATAACACCTTACAACCGCAGTGAAGAGAGTACGAGCCACTTTACAAAGACATAAAAAATGGATTCTGCCTGGGTATAGTAGATAACTCCATTTATCCATGCATAAACCAGCTACAAACTAACAAGCTGAAATGGCTCAATCTGCAGACAGATGCAAACACTGAAAAAGGATGAAAGTCGGAAACTAGAGCCGTTAGAGCCGAATGGCTAACTACGTGAAATGATGTGCACACAGTCAGAACTGAAAAGGAAAACTGGATTAAAGACGGCACCTACGACAGATGACTGTAGGCTGAAATTACACTTTTAACCATTACAATGCTTTGATGGGTAAAAAAAAAAAAGTGCCAATTCTACTACCTGAACTGAACAGAAAATAGGACCTGAACATATCAGTATTTGAAGGGAAGATGAAAGGCTGTTTCAGAAAGGTTTACATCTTACGGTGAAACCGACAGTCTAGCTCTGAGTGACACAGCAGAATCTAGAAGATTCAGCGTGGCATTATAAACGCTATGAAATATTCATACCTGTAATATCAATCATATTAACTGACAGCACTCTGGAAAGAAGAGCTGGCCAACAAATCATTCGTAATGGAATTTTTAAACCTTAACCTAAGATTGATGATCTACTAATCCTTTTCTAATATATATGTGTGTGTGTGTGTGTGTGTGTTTGTGTGTGTGTATGGTGGTATGAAACCAGTGTGCTACTTTGTGCAAACACTTGTAAACAGCTTTAAGCATCTGTGCCTTTCAACTTATAAATTAAAAGCAGCATGTGTTCACGAAACATCAATGTCACACTTCCATTATTTCATGTTCACAATGAGAATCTCATCACAACAGCCTCATAAATTTGTGCGTGTGTGATTCTTACAGAAAGCGATCAAATCTGAGCAGGTGTTGAACACACGTGAGCCTGATCTGGAGCAGATTGCGTCACACTCACCCGTGAGAATTCACAAACACACCAAACTCACAGCTGTAAAGCCTGCAGGTGACACTCGGGGCGAGAGACCTCACACACCCATATAGGTGGAAAATCACAGCATCTGAACCTCAGGTGTGGTAATCCCACTTCATTGTGTGCATAAAATGCTATTTATAGTCACTATGCGTGTATTTCTTAGTCCTAGTGTCTGTAAACAGCCATGACTGTGTTTGTGTACATGTATGTGTGTGTGTGTGTGTGTGTGTACGTGACAGAGACACCCAGCGGGTAATTGATGCAACCAGCTCGAAGTGGCAGGTTCGACGACAGCCCCTGTGCCTCCCTCCTCCTTCCAGAAGCATACACACACACACACACACGTGCACTAACAAGCCAACATAATTACATGCCTGACTCCTAAAGATAGGGGAGAGAGGGATGCGACTGATTGCTGTGAAAGCGGGAGGGGAGAACGATAAATGGAGAAATGAAAACATCTGGCCAGCGAAGCTCAAGCAATCAAGATACACCAATCAGTTCAAGATCACAAAGACGACCCCTTCAGCCTTCACATCTCACTTATTGTATACTCATTCTGTTGCTTCATTAAATAGTACTATTATATATGACAATGATGCATTCACACAGCTTAGTGTATCATTATATATTATGCATACTATGTATGGATTCTCACGAAACCCATCAGGATCACGTCCAGGTCATATTACTGCCCAAAATCAGAAGAAATAAATGAGAAATTATATTTTGTATTAGGAAAAAATAAATTCTATTTTTTTTGTTCATTTTGTGACAATTTTTATGACAATAAAAAACAAATTTGCTCCAAAACTCTCCTTAATATAATGCATTAAAATCAGGATCTTGTCCATGTCATATTACTCCCTAAAATCAGAAAAAATAAATGAGAAATTATATTTTGTATTAGGAAAAATATATATTTTTTATTTTTTAATTAATTAATTTGTTTTGTTCATTTAGTGACATAACTTTTATGACAAATAAGAAAAATCTGCCCCAATATTCTCCTTACTATAATGCATTAAAATCAGGATCTTGTCCAGGTCATATTACTCCCCAAATGTATTAGGGAAAAAATATTTCTTTCTTTCTTTTTTTTTTTTTTGCATTTTGTGACATTATTTTTTATGACAATTAAGAAAATTTGCCCCTAAATTCTCCTTATTGTAATGAATTAAAATCTCATTATTACAACATTAAACATTAAGAAAAATAAATAAATAAATAAATGTATTTAATTATGGAAGTATTTGTTTTACTGCTTTTAATTAATGAGATTTGAATGAAAATGCATGGAATTTTATTGTAATACTGTTTAAAAAATCCTTTATTAAAGTAATGAGAATGACCTTGTCATGGTTTGATTCCCAGGGAATGTGTGAACTGATTAAATATATGACTTGAGTTGCTTCAGATAAAAGCGTCTGCCAAATGCATAAATGTGAATGTAATACAGCTTATTTTTCTTTTGATAGTGGGGTAAAATGTGACCTGGGCATGTTTTAATTAAATTTGTTAATTATGAAAACATGTCCATGTATTTGCAAATGAATGCTGCCCAATACATACACCTGAGGCACTCCGCAGCACACATCAAACAATTTTCCATTCGGAGAACCACTAACATAAATAATCCACTTCATAAATTAAATATGATTCATCTGCTGGCTCTGTTTCATGTTTAAATGTTTAAACTGCGCTGCGACTTAAGATGAGCTTTGACTCTATTTTCTATGCAATAAGTAAAGCCAATATGAACATATATAAAATAAGTCCCATACACTTAAACTATTCTTCAGTTATACTTCAAACAAGAGTTTCACCATATACAATTATGAAGATAGCAAAGAGCTGTAATGACACGCTTAAGAAAAGGAAAACCATTTCAGAAAGGAAAACATTTCCGGAGTATTTTTCAAATCTGATTTGTCACGCCATTTGGATGGTGAAACCGCATTTAAATAAGGCTGTTACGTGGTAGCACTGTACGTGTATACACTAGTCACAAAATTACACTCAAGAGCTTCCAATAAATCAAAATGCCTTTTTAAACCTTTAAAATGCATGGAGTGGTACTAAGTGCACGCCACATATCTTTTTGACTAAAATGCAATCATTGCAGTCTCTTACAGCTAAACGATGCCATTCTGAACCAGCAATGTAAAGAAATGTAAAAAGTGGTGCTTAGTGATTTATACTGTATTTACAACAGCAGTGGAAGTAAACAGTGTGCCAGTTTATTAAAGAGAAATGTCTTACCTGAAAATCAGATGTCATCAGGAGTCATTTCAACATGGAAGCACAGGACATAGAAAAAGAAAAAAAGAGCATTAGTCAAAATATGGCATCCATTTTCTTTAAACACTTTTTTTTATTTGTCGAACTTCTAAAGAGCAACAATAAAAGACAGCAAATGAAACAACTAAATTGAAAGGAAAAATAAAATAAATGTATTGGATATTTGAAAATATTTTTTTTATTTACTTGTTTTATTTTTCCTTGCAATTTTATTTATCTCATTTGCTGTCTATTATTGTTAGTCTTTAGAAGTTTGACAAACAAAAAAAAGTGTACATCTATAATACACAAATATCTAATACACTTTTTTTATTTGTCAAACATCTAAAGACCAATGATAATAGACAGCAAATGAGATAACTAAATTACAAGGAAAAATAAAATAAAAGAATAAAATAAAATTCCAAATATCTAATTCATTTTACTAAATAAAAAAAACATAAAAATTAAATACAGCTCCACTTAATACATAAATACAGTATAAATACAGCTAGTTATAGAAAGTGTTATATAACGTGTTTGTGTGTGTGTGTGTGTGTGTGTGTGTGTGTGTGTATGCATGCATGTATGTATGTATGTATGTATGTATGTGTATAGATATA
>NW_015626863.1:298534-335612 GCF_001515625.1 Sinocyclocheilus rhinocerous
GTATATATATATATATATATATATATATATATATATATGCACACACATATATTGCTGTCCAAACACTTGAGCAATCAGACACGTAGAGAGACACAGCTGTGTGTGTCTGAACACACTGTGCTTCAAATAGCTGCTAATGCAACATGGCCAATCAGCCTTGAGTTCTGCACTGGACAGATCATATTAATGTAGTTTTTCATATATTATTGGAGTGATAAATTGATGATAATTGCCTAGCCAATTTTCTCAATATCTTACACCTCAATGCATATTCAGAGGTTGGGTCACAGCAGGCTGTGTGGCAGGATCAACCTCTGACATCCACCTCTGATATGGTTTATTCCAGTTTCATCCACATTTCTCACCAGAAAACAACCTTCTAGCCTCAGACTTAATCCTTCAGAGTAAATCATACCATAAAAAACATCTGTCAAAACAGATTGTCGAAACAAGTCTTTGTAGCAAAACAGACACTGGAAAGCATTAATAAGTAGCTCAGTGCTCTGAAGTAAAGGTCACTAAGATAAACACTACAATACTAACAAAAATGGAAAAAACAAAGACGTCTGGCTGAAAACATGTGGATCATAAAAGGCTTTACTACAAATATACAAAATTACAGATTTTACACCCAAACCTGCCTCTATTAATACAGTATAAGTCAAATCAGCAATCAGCTGAAGGATCATGTGACACTGAAGACTGGAGTAATGATGCTGAAAATTAAGCTTTTGCATCACAGGAATAAATTACATCTTAAAATATATTACAATAGAAAACAGTCATTTTAAATTGTAACAATATTTTACAATATTACAGTTTTACTATATTTTTGATCAAATAGATGCATAAAAAAATCTTAATTTTACATATGTATATATTTAGGGCTGGACGATATGGCCAAAATTTATATCACGATATATTTCTTAATTTCGGTCGATACGATAAAATTCCGATATCGATATGAACACTATTAAAAAAAGCCTCTAAAAACTGCCAAGAATGCCCACAACAGATGTCTGTCTAACAAAACTTATGAAAAATGAATTTGCCAAGTCTATGACACCTCATATAAAACCATATATTTTATTAAAAAAAAAACCTTATGTTCACCTTTTATTTGTATTTAGCCTTCATACAAACAAGAAATGTGAAATCACTGTCAAATAATCGTCTGACTCACCTAATTAAAATTATTATCTTTAACTTCAAACTATAGGTTAACATACACTACCAGTCAAAAGTTTTTGAACAGTAAGATTTTTTATGTTTTTAAAGAATTCTCTTCTGCTCACCAAGCCTGCATTTATTTGATCCAAAATATAGCAAAAACAGTAACATTTTGAAATATTTTTACGATTTAAAATAACTGTTTTCTATTTGAAAATATTTTAATAATTTATTTGACTTTAGTTCAATGACGATATGTCGTGCTGCCATATTTTCTCACATACAACCATAAAAATATATCTGTCTATCTCTTGCATTAACTGTAGCGATATCAAATCTCAGTAACCTCAAGGGGGCGATAGAGCTCAAACGTGGTATTAAACCAGATGTGTTTGGGTATTCAGGTAGCTATCGAATAAACATATTCATATTATCTGGCATCCTCTGCTAATTGTGTTTCTTAAACATCATGACCTCAGAGAAAACGGACTAACTAGACTCGCCTCGTCTGCATCCATGACAGGATATGATAAACAGCTCATTAAAGAGAGTCAGAAATATTTCTCATGGTGTACGAACCGCAGCATTTGATCCGAGCAGCTCACGTGCCCTCGCAGCACATTTACTGAAGAAACGCAACACGTACGAGGTCACGCACGCACACACACAAACGCTCCCACGCAGCGGTCTTAAGTGAAGGATGAGGTGTCACGCTTTGAGAAAAGCACTATTCTGATCTTCCTCATTCTCTCCAACTGAAGTTTATCCCATCAGTCCTTTTTCTCTGTTACATAACGCCACCTCTTCCGCCCACCTCTCCGCTGCAGCGACCAATGGAAGGCACACCAACACAGAGCCACGAGCGGGATTCACATTATAACGTGCTGGAATTTATGGAAGCATGCACATGGCACACTAAACCCCATACACACGGAAACGCTCTGGAATCCTTCCCTTCTCTCTCTGACGCATCCTTCCTCTTCCTCTGTCCATCCTTCATCTTTTCAATGAGATTTCTGACCTTTCAGCTGAGGTGTTGCACATGGACCCAGGACAATAAAACACGATACATCAAAAATGAATTATTGCAGTGCAGGAACAAACAGATACGGTCTGACTAACCGTCTGTCTTTCCATCTGCAACGGTCCACAGCCAGATGACCAGGTGCGAAACACAGACACATCGAAATAAGATTTATTTTAAAAAGAAACACATTTAACCTTTTGTACTAGCACCTGTCACTACATTTATATTGTTAGTAAAGGTTGCTTGCAACAAAAACAACCAAATAGGTTTTCACTTTTTTGACATTTTTTACTATCTCTCTGACATGTTAAACGTGCTGTTTGCTAACATACCTTTATGGTTTCTAGTATGTAAAAGACCTTTATTGGCAACCTCCAAATACCAGCATAGCGGAGAAAGATAAAATTGCTTTAATTTACTTTTAATTTTTTATTTAATTAATTTACCTTTTAAAATTATTTATTTATATTATAATTTGTATTAGATATAACAACAACAACAATGCCTAAATATAATTTCATTTTATAAATGTTATTATTTTATATACATTTTTAAAGTAAAATTTTAATATAATATTAATATATTTTATATTTTATTATACTACAATTATATGAACATATAATAATAATATAATTTCAATATAATATATCATTTTTAATCCTTACAGAAAACAAAGAAAAGTTTTAGAATATTAAGATTTTTTAGTGTTATTATTTTCATAAATAATTAATGTATATATTTTTTCATACATTTCTCACATCAAAGAAAATATAGAATATTTTAGAACTTATTGTCATTATTTTCATAACAATTAAGCATATTTTTCTAATTATACATATTAATATATATTCCTCTTTTTTACATGAAAGTAATATGAGATTTGTGAATGTGAAAAATCTAACAGCACATTTTCCTAAATTCTAATTTTAACAGCATTTTTAACGTATTATAGCACAAATTACACAATGATTTATTAATATCAGCATAAAAACAATACAACAAACAGTGCCATGATGTGCAATTTAAATTAATTTAAAAAAGAAATATGTATAAAGTAATAAAATGAGATTTGTGCATTACATTAAAAAAGTGAAAAAAATAAGTGAAAATTTCAAATAGTCCTAAAAACTATCTTTATTTTTCTTAAGCAAAATATTAAATGTATATATTTTTCATCATATCAAAGAAAATAAACAATATTTTTAGAATCTATTGTCATTATTTTTATGACAATTAAGTACATTTTATTACAGTAAAAATATTACTGTGAAAAATGATTAAAATCAGCATAAATCATCTCTTTTTCTTACATGAAAGTAATGGAATGTGATTTGTTTTTTTAGATTTATGTTAATAAAAAAAATGTGAAAAATTTAAAAAGTCCTTAAAATTGGCTTTATTTTCTTAAAGGGGTCATATGATGCGATTTCAATTTTTCCTTTCTCTTTGAAGTGTTACAAGCTCTTGGTGCATAAAGAAGATCTGTAAAGTTGCAAAGACTAAAGTCTCAAATCCAAAGAGATATTCTTTAAAAAAAGTTAAGAGTCAGCCACGCCTACCTAAAATGTGAAAGCGAAACTACTTTGTTTGGCCTTCCAAAAGAGGACACGACTACAAATCAGTGGTTAATTTGTATTTACAACACTGTTCCAGAACAGTTCAAACTAACCCAAATATTCAGATGTGTGCAGCATTTTATGGAGGACAGTTTCCTGATCCTGGAAGAGTAGACTACAATGCCGGCTGTTCTGACTCACAGACTGTAAGTACGTTCATATTTAAAGGATTTGCCACTGATGATTCAAAAGCGAGTTCTGAGCAGTGTAGAGTAGCACTTGCTGTTTGTTATTTCTCCGATCACAAATGCAGACATGGTTTTATGTTTACGTGGCGCGATGCAACGCAACGCGTAAAAAGACAGTATAAGTCATTATAATCCGTAATTATGTCCCCACTGGATGCAGCAAATGCCTCGTTTATAATGGGTATTAATGTTTATGTCTCGTCGCTCCGGCCGGACACGGCATCAACAGTATGGTGAGGGGCGTAACATTTCCGTCACACGCTTGAGGAATTCGGCCAATCACAACCCACTGGATAGCTGGCCAATCACAGCACACCTCGCTTTTCAGAACGATGAGCTTTGTAAAAATCGACGCGTTTCAAAAAGGCAGGGCATAGAGGAGAAACAATAATGTACAGTAAGTGGAAAATAATGTGTTTTTTTAACCTTAAACCGCATAAACACATTTCATTACACCAAATACACAAAATAATGTTCTTTTTAGCAACATCATATGACCCCTTTAAGCAAAATAACATATTATAAAAATATTTTTTCCCCCTTTAATTGGTAACACAGCAAGCTTTTAATCGCAGTTAGGACGGTCCATTGGCTGTACTGTAAGCTTACTGAATGCTCTCTTGGGGTCAATCTGACCCTCTGTTGCTCTGAAACCCTCTCTCTCCCACATGTGCTCTCTGGAGGAGTGTCTGAAGAGACAACGCCGACGTTAGCGCTGTCGATTCTTCTCATTTCCACTCGCCCACATCCACCCACGTGCCCACTAACACACTCTATTGTGCCAGCACGCTCACCCCCATTCACAACGGGCCCATTTCCACATCACAGCATTGTGATAGAGAAGGTACGAGTAGCATCCGTGCTCTGTGGGACAAGCTATAGATATCACTGCTTCACCCTGACACCTAAATGAGAGCCCTGGGTCTTCAGCTATACAGAATAAGTGTGATCTAAACAGTGTTATGGAACATTTTCCGGTGTGCAAAAATAGTCCAACTTCAGATATTCTAGTCATTTGATGATAATATAAAAAGACTCAAAGGAATCCTAGAAGCTGGTAAAACAATAATTGTTTTGCTTTTTATGCCTCATGAGCAGATGTAAATTAAAGACAAGCATTCAATGGAAGAAATGTTAAATGCACCAAGTAATAGAATATGAATTCTTAAAATGTGGACATTTTATATAACCTCCATTAAAGCAAACATCTGGAGCTCTTATGAATGCATCAAATTTGCAGTCTTACCCTGAACTCTGCCATTTCCCTTGTCTTCAGTTGCATTTTAATCAACCACATTAAAAATATTGTGATATAAGAATATTTCATTTGTAATACTCTTCATACACAACATAAAATAAAAAGATTATGCTGACTAAAATAATAATAATAATAATAATAGTAAATAAAATAAAATAAAATACTGCAAATCTGTCAAAAATCAACAAAAAAGTTGATTATCATTTACCTTTTTACATTTTCTGTGGAAAAATGTGGGTGGTGGTTGTTTATAAACAATAAAACAAAAGATTGCTAAAAAAAATTTAAATAAAACAAAATAAAATGGTTGTTGTTTATACACAATAAAACAAAATATTATGCAAATAAAATCAAATCAGGGATGTAACGATTCACTGCGAGCCGGTTGAAAAGCGATACAAATATGTGACGATTCAAATCGGTTGAGATGTTAAACGAATCGTGATACATTTGGGGATGGGAGTTTATATGAATGTGTTTCTGAGGGGAACTGACTTGTCTTTAGAAAAGTTTAGATGATATTTTCTTTTCATCTCGTCTCTGTATAATTCATATTAAAGCAGCGGTCATAAGCACTGCGCTGCTTTGTTTACAGCGGTAACCAATGAAATGCTGTATCGCTGCTGTTCCATAAGCGCCACCTGCTGTCAGAGAGTGAATCTGCGTCTCATTCAGAGCTTCTGCTCTTTGTTTCGTGCAGATGTTTTATGTAGTATAGTTTCACAAAACTAAAGTCAGAGCATTCTGTTTTTGTTTTCAATTTTCAAATTATGCAATCTAATTTAGATATAAAAACTGCTCATGCAGCATGTATTCAGCATCTTTGTTTGGATTGTGATTCAAATGCAGTGGTTGCCTCTAATTTTGAATGGAAAGAGCACAGGTAGCCTTTGTTAATATAAAGAGATTTTTTTGTCTAATTTATTTGATTAGATTTAGGGTTTGTTTTAAAATTTCAATTTTGTTTTGTTATTTGACAAAGAAATGTGCAGCATTTTGTCCAAGCAATAATAAAAGGACAATTTTTCATTTATAATTTGTCTATAATTTTGTTTAGAAAAAATCGTGAGAAAATAAAATGAAATCAGTATCGTGAATCGAATCGAATCGTGAGTTGCGTGAATCATTACATCCCTAAATAAAATAAAATAAATAAAATAAAATGGTGGTTGTTTATTCACAATAAAACAAAAGATTATGCAAATAAAATAAAATAAAATAAAATAAAATAAAAATAGCTATGGTTGCTTACTGGTTAAGGTGTCAAAAAGGGCCCACTTTCAAGTTTCAATCTAGATTTCATCAGTTTTATCCTCAGCCAGGTGGAAATAGTAAGTGATATGTAAAAAAAAAAAAAAAAGTAATAACACACCTCTCTTCAACAAGCCACAAGATTTCGAAGTTTAATACTGTGGTTTAAATGTCTGTTCAAATAGTTTAAATGTCTGTTCAAATCATTATTAGCAATCATCAGTCATTAAGCTTTAGAGGTGAAGGCAATGCCCTCCATTTTCACATTCTTCCTTTTCTAACAGGTAAGCGCTTTTGGGTTGATTTTTATTTATTTTATTTTTTTTTACAGTAAGCGGATGAGAAAAGGAAGTGCATAATGCATTTGAAAAAGCTCAAGGCTGGCGTTGCTGAATGTAGCATTTCTCCTGCCAGCTTCCTGCATAGCTGAAGCAGCATCCATTCATTCCAACTGCTACTAGTGAAAAACATCACAGCAGACGCAGAGAGACATGCAGAATGCTGACACAAGGGAAGCTGCATTTTATTATTTCCTCTGTTTTGTGAAAGATGACAGACGGATATTCCAGTCCGCACATTTGGGAATATGCAACACACTCAATGATAAAGTTAGTTTATTAGATTTGAATGAATTCGATCTATTGATTACAGGTCGTCTTTTGACAAGGAGACTTGATGATGATTTCACCGTTTCATTGGTCACAGTTTGAAGAGCCCATAAAATCAAAACTAGAGATTTGTGGCTTCAGCTTCATGTATTTTGAGGTATGTGAGACCATCTAATATTCTACTACTAAGTCAACAATCTGTGGTGCCCCAGCGACCCCCTGGATATTTAACAGAACACTTGACCCACTGAGATACTCTTGACCCTTTACAATCTGCCTTTCCACAGATAATTGTCTGTGGAAGGCGAGCGCTTTCCTTTTTTTCCCCCAGCACCGCACTGAACTCTTTTAATGTATTCTTTTACATTCACAGATTAACATCTTTAATTAAGCACCGATTAATGGAATATATTTCACTGCCTCGTATAAGAGACAAATTATACAATATTTACTGATTATAAAGTCCATTATGATTTCATAATGAACGTCAATTAAATAGCAGCCAATATATACAGTCCCTCTAATATAATTTATCATGGGACTCAAATAATCCATGCAACTAGTGTATAATTTCTGAAGATGCTTGCGTTCAAAATTCTTGTGTGTTGGGTGCTAAAATTATCACTAAATGATTGCTACTGGGTAAAAATAAAATAAAATAAAAAATAAATAAATAAAATAATGAAATACTTAAATTATTTATTATATAAATAATATATAAATAAAATGGGTTGCTTGGTAGTTGTTTAAGTATTACTAAGTGATTGCTATGGTAAAGAAAAATAAAGAGGATAAGATACATGATATTTTGGTCTCTATACATGGCATGGGTCACTCATTCAACATAAGTCCCATGATTTGCGTCATCATTCATGTCTGCTGCACAAATAACACATGATGAGTTTTAATATTTGGCAGAACACAAAACATAAGCAATAAGACTAGAGATGCCTGCTTCTGCAAACACTGCTAATTGCAAACATTCCTTACGGACAAAAAAATCTGCCTGACTGGCTAATGATTTATATCAGCAGGCTGAGAAAACCAACTCATCTAATTAGTCCACACTCAACTAGATCAATTGTTGATTGATAAACCGCTCTAAAGCCACAAATGACAGAAAAGCGGAGACGGATGACAGCCACGTGCCTCGCTCTGCCTCCAAACGCCGTGCACATCAGCAATGCAGCTCTCTAATGACCTTCTTGTTACAACGTCTCCATAGTAACAGCTTCCTTAAACAGGGTACCATCAGAAACTTCATTCATATTTATGACAGCAAACATGTCACTTGGCTCATTCGCACGTAACCTCCAGGATATAATTTTGCGAGTTTGAGAAATTCTCCCCCTTTTCTAGGAGTTGTTGATTTGTGTTTGCCTCTCAGCGTGTTTTTGTGTTTGCTGATGATGTTTTTTTGCCAGCAGGTATTCTTATGTAACGTGTTATTCTGCATTTTCTAAACTCGACACACTGGTGAGCAGTGCTAGAGAAAAACCAAAAGCAACCAACCTCTCAGTTTTTCATTATGATATTTTCAGAGCCAATTTGTTTTCAAGGCAACATTATTTCTCTTGGCTTTTTGTCAATGCCAAACATGAAGAATGAGCAAAAAACTAATTAAAACTCTGCTTTTTTAATATAATGAGGCTGGTGGACTGTACTGGATTAGTAAGTGAATCTTTCAATAATGTATTTTAAAACTAATTTTCAACAGAATGACAACATTCATCAATGCGGTTATTAAAATGACACATTCTGACCCAAACAGCTGTCAATGTATTATATCGACAGGAATGCTGACAAAGGACCAGTTTTTTCCCCTAACTATGCTCTTTTGCCTCTAAACGAAGAAAACTGCAGATCCACAATCAGAAGTATTGTTCTGAGCAGCAGTACGCTCTTAATGACACCTCTCTCAGCAAGCATTAAATAGGATTTAACTGTGAACTCAGTGCAAAAGAGAACATTACAGATGAGGATAACACAGGGACTGAACTTCCTGACAGACTGAAAAGAATCAAATTGATGGAGAGGCTGCGCTCCGATTGACAGGGTCCTTACTGCAGTGTTCACTGTTTGCTCCCTTCACACTCAACAGGGGTTACCACCAGTGTTGGGGAAAGTTACTTTTAAAAGTAATGCATTACAATATTGCGTTACTCCATAAAAAAGTAACTAATTACGTTACTTAGTTACTTTTTATGGAAAGTAATGCGTTACTTTACTAGTTACTTGAAAAAAAGTAATCTGATTACGTAACTCGCGTTACTTGTAATGCGTTACCCCCAACACTGGTTACCACTTCACAACATTTGTTCATTTGGAAGACTTTGCAATGTCATAAAATGCAGAAAACACAGAAATAATAATAATAATAATAATAATAATAATAATAATAGAAGTAATAATATAAATATTTTTATAATAAATTTTTCATTTATATCATTTATATTGTGTATTAAATTAAAAGTAGTGTACAAAATTAAATACAAATATTAATTATTAATTATTAATTATTTTATTAATTATAAATTACATTTGTTTTTAAAGGGTTTTAAAGCAACAAAATAATAAAAGTTTAATACAGCTTTATTTATTTATAAATAAACAGATTTTTTTTTGCCATACATTAGAATTAGTGTTAATTTCGTTAACGAAGACTATGACGAAAAATGTTCGTTGACGAGCTTTTTTCCCATGACTAAGACGAGACGAAGACGAGACGACAATAAGGTCAATAAGCGATAACTAAGACTATATCAACATGCAATTCCGTTGACGAAATAAGACGAGACTAAAATGTATTCAAAAAGATAAAAACTTTACCAAAAACCTCTTTTTATTTTCATCAAAAAAGGAGACAAAATGTTATTGCAGACTGCTCTACTACACGCCTCTACTACGCGAGCTTTCATGAGTGCGGTTGCCAGGTATCAAGAGTTCTAATCCCCGAATCAGAGCTTCGCTGATAAATTCATACATTTTCTGCCCGGTGTGTTTTGCTTATTTTAAGCAATCTGGCAACTATGTGCACGCGCTCGCTCCTCATTACGGAAGCGCCGCTGCAGATGATCTGAAAAACAAACAAGCTGGAGTTTAGCGATCTTAAATGAAAGCTACTTTTTATCAGTTTAACCATTATACAAAATGACGAAAATGTGACTATTATTTCATTGACTAAAAAACCTGACTAAAATGCTCATACATTTCTTGAATAAACAAAAACAGGACAAGTTTGTCTAAATATGATAACTAAAATGTACATTTGAGTAAGACTAAGACTAAATTAAAAATGGCTGCCAAAATTAATACTGCAGTACGGTTAATTAATAATAATCTTATTGCTAAAATGTCAAGTTTTCATTGACTAAAACACTTCAGGTTTTCTTCGACTAAAACTAGACTAAAATGTTGAGACTTATACCCCCGTTTTCATGGACAAGGCTTAAGCCTAGTCACAGACTAAAATGTAAGTCTGAGCTGTTTTAACTGAAATAAACTTGCACTGACTGATCTTAAAATATATCAGTGCCTTTGTTTTGTCGCAAGACACACACCAGTAATGTTATTTCCTAAGGCACGTTTATACAAATTACTTAAATATCCTAATTGAGCTATGGCTTAATCCTAGCTCAGTCTAAAATGTACATTTGAGTAAGACTAAGACTAAATTAAAAATGGCTGCCAAAATTAATACTGCAGTACGGTTAATTAATAATAATCTTATTGCTAAAATGTCAAGTTTTCATTGACTAAAACACTTCAGGTTTTCTTCGACTAAAACTAGACTAAAATGTTGAGACTTATACCCCCGTTTTCATGGACAAGGCTTAAGCCTAGTCACAGACTAAAATGTAAGTCTGAGCTGTTTTAACTGAAATAAACTTGCACTGACTGATCTTAAAATATATCAGTGCCTTTGTTTTGTCGCAAGACACACACCAGTAATGTTATTTTCTAAGGCACGTTTATAAAAATTACTTAAATATCCTAATTGAACTATGGCCTAATCCTGGCTTAGTCTAAGCCCTGTCTGTGAAACCAGGCCTTAGTCGACTAAAACTTGACTAAAACTAAATAGGATAAGGTTGACTAAATATGATAAAAACTAACAAGGACATTTTAGCCGGGACTAAGACTAAGACTAAAATGAAAATAGCTGACAAAATTAACACTAATTAGAATGTGAATTTTATTTTTCTGAGCAAAAACATAATGACTATCATAAATTTTCATCATGATTTACAGAAGACACCAAATAAAATGTCGTTCATTATAACAATAGTTCATATATCAAAAAATCTTGTCAGGCATATTTAGAACAAGAATCATTAGATAACAATAAAAGACAAAAACAATTTTTTAATCATTTTAAATCTTTACCAATCTTTGGCACTAGCCTTCAAACCACTAAGTTTTACCCATTTGTCAGCAAGACGTTTTTAATAATTTAAAATATAATAAAATTTTGTATGATCACTTTTTCTTTAATATATTTTAATAAGTATGTTGTTTCATTTTTACATAAAAATATGTTATGCTGAATGACGATTGAACATTATTTCACCCATATTTTGACATTTTAGTTTCTCAAAAGTTATTTGAAACATTAAAGTAGACACTTTACTTGCATTTAATATGCTTTTTGTGTATATAAAATCACTTTTGTAAAGTTAATTTGATGCAAACACCAAAATCTCGTCTTTGAACCAAATACATATTTTCAGTTATATAAATGTATATAATGTGTATTAAGCTAAAATAAATGTATAAAATAAAAACAATAAAAATGTAATATAATTATTGTAAATATAATTATAAATTAATTTTATGTAAATAAATACACATACACGCATAATTTAACTGAATAAAAACACAAAACCTTCTATCAGGCTATTCTTTAAATAAATAAACACATACATACATACATACTTATTTACATACAGTATATATTTGCGTATACATACACGCATACCAGCCCCTCTATCAACTGAAACATGGCAGGTATTGAGAATTGTGGGAACACAGGAAATAGAGAGGCAAACAAGATCATGCAGCAATTCCCTCAAGAGCAGATCTGGTCCCCTGATCTCAGTCCAGCCTCCCAAAGCTAAATTCTAACAAAGACTAAGCATGGAATGACCTCAGATCAGCACTGATCTGCATTTTCTACTCCCAACAGAGCGGTCACCCAAAGTGATGAGCAGAGCCGCTTTCCTGGCAAAGAGGATTGTAGAAACCTAAAAATACACATCAGCTGTGGTACAAGAAAGAGACCCCAGTAAACTCTGTGACAACGCATGGGAATGTCAGGATTTCCATATTCACAGGAAAGAGCAGATGTGTTGAATCATGGGATTACTAAGATATCTGCACCAGTTGTAGAGAACAACACATGGACATTAACCAAAAACATCTCTGAATGCAAAATTTATTGGGGCTAGATAGATCATCGAGCATTATGTCAATGAATGTTATGATAAAATATTAGATAAGTGTGGATTTTAGATTATTTTACCAACATCTAATAATCACTAATGGCGCTTTTCCACTGCGTGGTATGACTCGGCTTGGCACGGCACGGTTCGGCTCGGCACGGTTTGCGTTTCCACTGCAGTTCAGTACCGCTTTAGAGTGGGCGGGGTTATTCACATGTCGTTATAGTTGCGCCGCCTCTACTACCGTGCCTCCTAAAAAAAACTTTTTCATTCCTGGAAAATCCCCAAAAAGTGAACCGTACCGAGCCGTACCGTGCTGTACCATGTAGTGGAAAAGTGCCATAATTTAAAGGCATAGCACTAGATTACAACAGATTTTTCTAGAAGAGCATTTTCCTAAAGGTGCCATAGAATGCAAAAATTACTTTAAAAAAGGTGTTTGAACACAGTTGTGTGGCCGCAGTGTGTGAAAACAACCAGCCTATAATGGTAAAAATCCACCCACTCATTTTTTTATAATCCCAATAAATCATAAACAGTCTTTCCAAATGAGCGGTTCCAGATTTCTCCCTACTATGACATCATACTCGGGAAAGTCCAGCCCATTTGTGACGCTCTCTGCCCTATTAGCATAGACCCCGCCCTGAGTGAGAAGCAGCAGTCCGCCATTACTGTTTTCTTGCTGTAGCTGCTGGAGATACAATGTCTGTGCCAAAGAGGCATTACAAAGTGTTGTGTTTCAGGATGCACCAACGAACATAGGAGTCTCCATAGACCGCTGAGGACACGGTGATTAAATTTCATTTTCGAAGGAAATGTCCCGGAAAAAAAAACCGGAAAAGTCATATATGTTTGTGCTAATCTATTTACGCCGGACTGCCTCACAAACGAGGGTCAGTTCAGCGCTGGATTTGTGCAAAGATTGATTCTGAAACAGGGCTCGATACCAACGCCTTGTGCGCGAACGCCCAGACTCCAACAAAGTAAGCATCACACGTCATATTTTGATTTCCAAAACAGCTTCTTGGCACTCTGTAAGGCTAATTTTGGTAAAGATACCATCGTCTCTGCCTGTTTTCACTGATGCTGCCTTCACATGCTACCAGAATGATCGTAAATAGGAATGCGGTAGTTAAAAATTGCATTTGGAAGCAATGTGAGGATCAGTAACACGGTCACCACCAGTTAAACCGTAACACCGGAGCATGAGCTCTTGAAGCTCCGCCCTCTTCTGAAAAGGGAGGCGGGAGCACCAGCTCATTTGCATTTAAAGGGACAAACACAAAAACTGCACGTTTTGGCTTATACCCTAAAATTGCCATATTCATTTGTGGGGTATTTTGAGCTAAAACTTCACATACACACTCTGGGGACATCAGAGACTTATTTTGCATCTTGTAAAAAGGGGCATAATAGGTCACCTCTAAAGAAATCCATGCAGACTGTCATCAATTATTTATCTAAAAATGAAAAAAAAAATTTTTTGACTAGTTTTTCACTTTGAATTTAGTTTTACTTGTTTATAATAATTTTTTTGTCCTTTAAAAAAAATGGACAAATTAATAAAATAGCATATTTTAAAAAAGTATATAATTTTAATAAATAATTATTTTTAATAAATAACAAATTAAGACAAAAAAAACTAAATATGCATTTTTTTAATAAATGTCATTTGATAGTTATCAGAAACATGAAATCAATATCGACCAGAATTTTAATATTGCACATCCATACTGAAAGATATGAGAAAATATAAGCCTGTAAAGTAATTATTTGTATGGTAAAAAAGCAAATCCCACCATTAAATAATGTTTGTCAAGCTTTCTTACATACAGAATGATTGGAATTGGTTATGTGACCATTTTCCACCCACTCACTATTATTCAATAAAACAGGCTGTTTTTGCAACTGTGCCTTTAAGAGTTCTGTATGTAAATAACCTGAATAACCTTCTAAAGAGTAAGAAAAATACTGTTTGCCATGATAGAATTTACCCAAGCAGCAATTTAACAAAAACAATAAAACAAGCAAACTATCCAAGGTCACATTCATAAAACAACTGAAAATAGCTTTTTCTAATTGTATTCTACCAAAGAACAAAACTGAAACGAACACCTCTTTGAAACCAGGACAAAAAGAGAAGGAAAAAAACTGTGGCCTTAAAATTCACACAATCCACCATCACACACACAAACAAAGAGAAGAAGGACAATGAGTGAATTCACAGTGAGGTGCCAAGCGTTGTTCCCTCAGCTCCAGCTGGTTCTGCCAAAGGACACCCATTCTCCTGCTGCCGTCTGCAGGAATCAAGGGGAGAACCACCTCCAAATCACTTCACAAACATGGCCTCTGACCAAAGAAGACCGAGTGGTTAAAAAAAATTGCCTAGAGCAATATGGGGGGCTTACACAATAACACGTGGCCTGTTGCACGATGGCAGGTTTCCAAACCTAGGATTACGATGATAAAAATCTAAAAGTGAATTGCTGTCCGGGGCAGATTTTGGCTCGATGCGCGTTCGTGAAGAGGATCCATTCATGTTGGCTCGGTAGCGTGATAAACGCATGAATCTTCTTTAATGCAATATCTTACAAAACGATCGGTTTTGAAGCACATTTCTGTTTAGTGCTGAAGGCGGACACCCACAGTCATCAGCAAAAGCTGTAAAGTAACCGAGCCAACACTCCACTCCTGAGGCCTCCGCTCCACCCCCACGTGACACCCACAAAACAGCTCTTGGAAAGTTGCGATTAGATTTTACAATCTTTACAACCCGGCAAAACTGGTCGCTAGTTCACACTAAATCGCATTAAGCAAAGCTATTTTAGCTGAGGTGGGTTAAATGGATTTTCTTTCAACTGTATGAAAGAATCGTCGAGATTTGCAAAGAGGATTAGTTAATGGTCCTGCACCCACTTCTTTTGATCTCAACCCTAGAAAATAGTTAAAATGCAAGCTTTCTCTTTGTGTAAAAGGCTTGACCTCTGTAAAACCTTGGTCTTTTCAAGGTTTGGACACTGACAGATGTAGTTATGCAGGAACCAGGCTTGTGCTTAACATGATAACCCAATCAGAGATAGTGTACATATAGATAAAGAGGTCTTATGTAAACAGTGACCTCCCACAGTTGGTATGAATGAAATATAGGCTAAACTAACATAAAAGAAACAGTGAACAGAAGCAGAAACAAAAAGCTACTACAAGTAGCATATCAATGTCAAGCAAGCTACTTTTAAACCGTAGCTCGTCAAGCTACAACATAATCATAATTAGTTAGCTAAAGTTCGCTACTTTTTGATAGTAGCATGAAGTGTAGCTAACTGCATTGAAGCTATTTCACATTTTTAAATATATAACTATCCAATGGTATGAATTATAATTTAAACAGAGCATTACTGACACAAAAACAAGGGATCTGAATGAATGAATGAACATTTCAATATCACTTATCGGATTTACACTAACTACAATATAATTTGTACAATAATACAATGTAACATGACAATATAACATAAGATACATTAACCAATCCAGCATATGAGAAAAAGATCAATTTAGGCTGAACCAATTCACTATAATGAATCAGACTTTCCAATGCTCCATATGAGAGAGAACAGTTTAGAATGAACCGAATCACTAAAATGATTCAGACTTTCCAATGCTTCATATGAGAGAAAGAACAGTTTAGAATGAACCGATTCACTATAATGAATCAGACTTTCCGATACTTCATATGAGAGATAGAACAATTTAGGATGAACCAATTCACTAAATTGAATCAGACTTCCCAAATGCTTTATATGAGAGATAGAACAGTTTAGAATCAACCGAATCACTAAAATGATTCAGACTTCCCGATACTTCATATGAGAGATAGAACAATTTAGGATGAACCGATTCACTAAAATGAATCAGAATTCCCAATGCTTTATATGAGAGAGAACCGTTCAGGATGAAGCGATTCAGTATAATGAATCAGACTTTCCAAAGCTCCATATGAGAGAGAGGAACAATTTAGGATGAACCGATTCACTAAAATGAATCAGACTTTCCAACACCATATAAAAAGAGAACTGTTTAGAATGAACCGATTCACTCAAATGAATCAGACTTTCTAGCAGTATGTATGAGAGAGATATCTGAGTGTGTTCAATCACCCCAGCTCACTTAACAGTTAACCGCTGGAAAGAGTAGCTTGTAAAAGGGATTTTGCAAAGAACTCTTTTCAACCGAAAACCCTATGGACTATGCATCATTACAGCTAGTTATGAATGAATCACCCTAAACAGGTGATTCTTCTGCACACAAGAGTATCACTTTACACTAGTGCTTCTGATGGTCTAGGGGCCTTTGCTTCAAAAACCAAGTGCTCATGGGAAAAACGTGCGTGTATGTGTGACAAGAGCCAAAAGCGACAGCCGAGTGCTCGGTACTCCAAACAGATCCATCAAACCATGAGGAAAACAAGCTGAGCAGAGTTTACTAACACAACCTCGACTCAACGCACACTTCCTGCCTCAAGCAGAGACAAGTAGGTAAAGAGCTGTTTCCCGAGCCAAAAAAAGGATGTCCTTGAAAGTTGACTGACATATTAGCGAAAAACTGTGACACGGCCTTGTTCTAGAATTGCCATTAATAAATTCAATTTAACTTGTGCAGGTCTGAAGTCCCCGAACAGGACGTGCAACTCCAATTAGCTGTTCGGTGTGGGAGCTGTATAGGCAGTGACGATATATGCTCTACGGCACATGCTGTGGAACTACTCTACTTCCTGCTCCCACCTATGGCGCACTCCATTTCTCCAAGACCGTACTAACGCTGGGGGACGGGGGTGTATCCGTGAAGAGGAGCCAGAACTGTGTGAATATCCCTTCCGGATTGTACGGCAGTCATGCCCTTGTGGTTCAGCCTGCGTCACGGGGATCCATATCCAACCAGGTGGCGCCCGCCGTTGGGCAAACCAGGAGCCCTGTTGGCGTACGCCTGGATAATCCCAAAGGAATGAGAAGCCTTTGTAAGCATGTGTAGATACAAATAAGATGGCCTCCACTATGTTGTGTGTGTTTGTTTGAATGCATCGGTCCTAACAGCGAGGAGAACCAGGGTCTTTGGCAGGCTTCAGTCCCTGCTCTCCAAACCCTCCTCTCATGTCACAGACCATCTGCTACTCAGCAGCCACGCTGGCGCCGGAGATGAGGCGTACCGTTCTGGTCCAGATGCCTATTCGGCTGTACTTACAGAAAGTCAGATCCGTCACCTCCATAACTTGGTGAGAAGATCGCAGATCAGCGTCATATCCTACACTCAAAATAACTTTGCAGAATTCCTGAAAAAACTACAACAGTTGCAATCAAATCTAGCACCAATGGGGGTCGTGTTTCAGGTTCATGATGAACCGACAGCATTTTAAGCAAGTTGATTACCACAAAATTAATTTCCACTTGTCCCTCCTGGTTTACAGTAAGACACTTACATTGCATGTAAATGGGGCTAATCTGTAAACGTTAAAAAAGTCACTGTTCCAAGAGTATAGCCACAAGACGTGCATGATATGCATGATAACATGATCTTAGTGTGAATAATTGCTTACTAACCTTTTTTGTGAAGAGTTAAATTCAACCATACAACTTACACCACAAACCCTAAAATAACTGTAAAAGTAATGATTTAAACAGCTTTACAGCTCAAATGATACACAAGTTTGTACAGAATCATTAATATAAGTGCTTTTATACAATTCTAAGCTTCACATTTCTGCTTTTAGGTCCTCCAAAAAGTCCTCACTTAGATTGTAAGTGCCTACCATAACCTCGATTTTTGACTTGAAAATAGGGGTGTGCGAAAGATATCGTCTACTTTAATATCGTAATTGTAGTATAACCTACATGCGATTTGACATTATCGAGCATATCACAAAAACCAAACAAATACACACCCAGAGAGTGCACGCATACACTATGAGATGTAGGTTAGACTACTGCGCAAGCACATTTACGCTTTGACTGTATGATTTAGTCTATTAAAATACATTTAGAATTCCACCAAAATTTAAGATAAGAGGGGCAAATATTCCCCCGTAAACCTTTTATATGTCTTTTCTATTTAAATCATCTGATATAGTTAATATACATCACACAATGAGTACAGTTGTTTCTCCAAATATCAGTACAACTGCAAATATGATATTGATTTTATAAAACATAGTTAATATGTTTAATATGTTAATATAAGGTGTTAATATTAATTGACTTGCATTTTAGACAAGTTCCTGTTTTTGCTCTGTTTCATCAATGAAAATAGTTTCAAACAAAGCCACAGTCGAACTGTTTTTGTTCAAAAATGTTGTTGATACTGATTGGTAACAGCCCTATAGTATCTTACTATTTAAATTTATTGATTAAATTTAATTATTTGACACAAAAGATGATGCATACATTTAATTAGGTTAGAAAAAAATGGCCTTATAAAGGTAAAAATGCCCATAACAGGTAAAAATCTATTTAAAATTATTGGAAAAGTTAATTTCTGTTACTCCTGCAAACTATTCACCACACAGAATATAAAGAATATCAAAAGCTCTGAGAGTCTGAGAGCTGTCCACGGCAGTCCTAAACCTGCCAAAATACCAGCACAATAACATATTCAGCAAAATATCATCTAAATATAGTTATCAACAAAATTCCAGAAAATATAGAGATATAATTTTTTTGTCACTATCACACACCCCTACTTGAAAAAATTAGTAGATTTTCATTTCAGGATGGTAATCTACACCACAAATGCTCTCGAATGAGCTTAACTTGTATTGAACATGGAATATAAGTAGTAATTTAGCATACAACTTTATCTAAACAAAACAATTAGCAAAAATTGAATATTTAGTACCCTTAAAGGTACGCCTTTGTACCTTATCTATGCCTAAACGGTGTATTTTAATATATTAAGGTAGTAATATGCACTCATTAGAGGTATAGAAGGTACAAAGCCATATTTTTGAGGGTACCGTCTCAGTGACAAGCTGTTGCATCCCTAAAGTTACAATTTTTGCACATTTTTCTGACAGTGTAGAATATTTACTACAAGTATAGTCCTCATAGAGCGACTAAAAGTTAGAAATAGAGTTAACAGTCTTGCTCAAGGGTGCAATAGTGATGTTCAGAAAAATATACTGTATATTCAATAGTTTGGACGCTAGAGCGCTTCTTCCGCAGATGATCCCTTGTCCACAACCAAAACACAGTCTCCTGGCTTCTTCTGTGGAGCAGAACATGTGTGTTCACTTAGGAAAAGCAAAAAAAAAAGGCCTGCAAACAAGTGGAGAGAGCACCTTTGTGTAGTGGGAACAATGGCCTACATTATGTTCCAGAGATAGACCGTGGCTTCAGAGTTTCCCTGCTATGAAAAGAGCCTCTTCATGAGTAGCTTTTTGACCTGTGACCTCTCACACTTGAGACCTCGAAGGCTCGGAGCATCCAGAGTGCACCAAGTCCAGGGTGGGTTCCTAGGGCTGAACAATTTTGGAAAATAATCAAATTGCGATTTTTTTTTACCAATATTGCGATTGCGATTTAATATGCAATTATTTTTTTAAAGCTCTTTATGTTCTGTATTATTCAACAAAGACAAGCTATAAATCATTGTATAGTATGACCAACACAATATTATATAGATTAAACATAAATGTTCTTTTCTGTAGGCCAGGCCTATATGTTACGATGAAATTAGGTGATGCATAAATTGATATGAATGACATTTTTATTTAACAACTACAATCACAGTACATTGACTGATTTGTTGAACTTCCAACCTTCTGATCTTCAAGTCGAACACACCTCTTTACTCTCGCGTGTCACGTGACCGTGTAATCGCAGCCTCTGCGATTGAAAAATCGCGTTATTTCATATCGTGATATTATCGCAAATGCAATTAATCGTTCAGCCCTAGTTTGAACCGCCGATTGAGAGACTCCGGTAGCATCAGAAGCTTTCTGACAGAGAGCTTTTGAGATTAAACCACGTGGAGAGTCTTCCTTCAGTCGTGGATCTGAAAACTCCATCGGATTCCAACAAGACCGTCCAATGGAGTGAAGCATAACGCTCTTGTTTTGGATTTTCATTTGATGTCGCCAACGTGTTCTGTTCCAAAACAATCTCTTTGGTGAAAATCTGAAACAGATGCACAGACTGAATAGTGATCACTCGCAATTAACAACAGCCAAAGATGAAAAACCGAAGACAGAGCAGAGGTAGATTTCTCATGGATGAATTTGTACATTGGATGGAGAACTTTAAATTGTCCTTAATAAGATCATTTCCACCTTATTCTTCAAGTAGTCATACTCTCATAACTAAACCACTTTCTGCAAATTCTCATGAAAATGATTTAAAAAATGATATAAAAGGGACCTTGGTTGACAATCACTTATGGTTTTGAATACAAACCAAATTATTCTTAGCCTATTCATTCTATTTTATGCCACTAAGACTCCTATTGAGCAATGCATGCAGGCTGCTCTTGAGTTTTAAAGTATAATAACACTGGCAAAGCCTCAATACTAATATAACAGCAAACGCTCCAAACAATACAAACCCTTCCTTACACTCCACTTCCATAGAAAAACCACGTTTCAGCCGCAAAACCTTTCTTTTTGTCCCAGAGTGCATTTCTTTAATTTTTCAGGAGGCAAATAATCCACCTTTAAAGGGGTCATATGATGTTGCTAAAAAGAACATTATTTTGTGTATTTGGTGTAATGAAATGTGTTTATATGGTTTAAGGTTAAAAAAACAGATTATTTTCCACATACTGTACATTATTTTTTCTCCTCTATGCCCCGCCTTTCTGAAACGCGTCAATTTTTACAAAGCTCATTGTTCTGAAAAGCAAGGTGTGCTGTGATTGGACAGCTATCCAGTGCGTTGTGATTGGCCGAATACCTCAAGCGTGAAAGCACAAATAATGTGCAGTATTACAAATTAAAATGTCCTAGTCAAGGCTTATGGAGTGTAACTATGATAGAAAAACCCTTTTAAAACAAACTGCTGGAAGATAATATAAATTTGCATAATAGTATTAGCAGCAAACAGTCATAAAGCCTGTGAATATGAAATACATTTTACTGAACACCAATGTCGTCATGATACATTTCAGTAGTCAATATCAGTGGAATTGTATGAATTCGATACCACAGCAAAACCAATATGCTACATATTAAATATTAATAAAATAGATGAAAACTATGGCATGTAGACTTCAAATATTTCTCAGTAAGTAAACACTGTTCCCCCCCCAATAATAAAACGCTTGATATCCCCACATGCAACTATCAGAAAATACGTTTTGTGTTCATGACACAACATTCATACAGTCTGAATTTTAAAGAGGAAAGGTCTGTTAACACAAAAGAAGATATTTTGAAAAATGTTGGTAACCATACAGTTGCTGGTAGCCATTGACTTCCATAGTATTTTTTTCCTACTATGGAAGTCAATGGCTACCAGCAACTGATTGGCTATCATCATTCTTCAAAATACGTTCTTTTATGTCAGCTCATACAGGTTTAGAACACTTGAGGGTAAATAAATTTTCATTTTTGGCTGAACCTCTCCCTTTAACTTCAGCTCCATTTTGCACTGTGGTTTCATTTAGACCCTGATGACATTGAATTCAAAATTCTGTAAACACGAGTGAACATCTGCTGAAGGTCGTTCAGATAATGCTGACATAAAGAATTAAAGCGAAAGAACGGCAACAGCATCGCTGCGGCAGAGATAAAGTCATACATTTGCTGATATGGCATCAGTTATAGCAGCGATGGCAGCATAAAAACAACAGCAATTACATTTCCGCTGTTTTCTGAAGCTGTTCCAAAGGATGCTAATGGCTAGAAAGCACTTAGGGAGAAAAAAACACCAAATGTTCACAAATTCCGAAACACTCAGTTATAAATCAATTATAGAAACACTGCACCATCTGCAAAATTACATGCTAAAAAATATAGTCATCTATGTATTTTGTTACCATGCAGTTGCTAGGGTGTTGCTATGTGCTTGGTTTGCATTGTGCCATAGATAGCCAATAACTGCAATTCATCCTGTTTGTTATGTGTGTGGCATGACATGCTTTAACTTTCTAGGGTATTGACATAAAATGGAGGATTATGTAAATACTAGATCTTACTGATTTATTGTTGTTGTGCTTTTTGATTAGGAATAACAATTAATCCATCTTTTGTTTTAGTCTTAAAAAATGAAAGGTGTGTAGATGTATGTAAGCAAAACAGTGTTACTTAATTTTAACTGTAGGGAATTAATTATACACAGCAAAAGAGAAACTCCCATTCACAAAATTCAAATCACAAATAATACTACTGATGATAAAGAATGGGTTGAATGTTAACAACTTTCGTTTCCATATAACTATAAACTATGATAAAAGTTCATCAGCATGCATTGAATAATCCCATGTTGTAGCGCAAAAAAAAAATTTAAAAAAATATTGCGACCAAATCATGTGCTCGTGCGACCAGCTGAGAAAGTTAGTTGCAAAAGAGCGACCAGTGGGAAGAATGAGTCTGAAGCCCTGATATGCATTATACAGAGGCAAGAGGAAAAGAAAAAATACCATCGAAAGACAGTAAGTTCCCCTCAGACATACATTCATATTCACTCACTTCGCGCGAGAGAAAGCGACGGCGAGTCGTGCGCTTTCACACTAGAGTTTACGGTACGCCAAATACACAAACACAAGTGTGCTGCGCATCCATTGAGATGAACTGAAAAATATCACAGATCGCTTGACGGAGAGTGAAACTCTGAAGCGCTCGGCCAGAGTGTTTGGCGAATGAAAATATATCTGTGCTAAACTTATACTCAGCCTCCAACTCACACACTAGCGAGTACAATCTAAGAATTTATTAGCCATTGGCTAATATTAGACATAATTTAGTCGCCCAGAGTGAAGATTTAGTCGCATATGCGAGTGATTTACTCGCAATGTAGAGGGTTGATGGACGGTCACTATTCTAGCAGATGACTGTTTGGAATGAAAAATTTTATACTATTTTTATTTAAAAAAAACACACACAGCATGTGAAACAAAATGCATTATGCAAGAAACAATCACAGTAATACACACAGCAATTATTTTTTCCCTCTACATTGCAATGATAATTCAGGGACTTTTTAATCACTTTATGCTCATAAACATTTTGAACAGTTCAATTAAAGAAGCAGGTTTCTAAATAAGTGTAAACTCAGAAACATCACCTAATTATGTGCTTGCTTAATTTATCTTAGAAATAAAATTTGTGCAATTTAACACTTTATTTTACAGCTAATAAAATAAAGCAGATACATTGCAGATTATACTAATTCTGGCTTATTCGCCATGATAAATGGAAAGTAAAGTTGAGCAATATTCCATGTGGTGTGTTTTGTTGCATACTGCACATTTTGGGATCTGTAGTATGTAAATGCATACAGAGAAATTTGCATACTAATATGCATACATACTGCTGAAATAGTAAAAGTAGTATTCCATTCACTTACATACAAGAGAGGATTTGCATTGCACTGGATGAATGAACTAATGGCAAAAGGACCAACTCAATATTTCTCCTGTCATCAACTGTTGATTGCCATAATTTGATTTATAACAGTCAATAAAGCATCCTGTAGTCAAGGGCACAACTAATGCTAATGTAAACTAATAAATATGTTCCATCTGCTTTTAGATTCAAACCAATCCAAATCAGTTATCGTCATGCAAGGAGATATTCTCAACACTTACACCACAACTATTGGTCAACAAGTTGGTGATCAATAGCATAAGCCGCCGCTGTCATATAGACTAGACATTCTGTGATTCATCAAGTGATACATCGCAATTATGATTTTCCATGGCAACAGCAAGACCTCACAGGTGTTACAGGCTTTCTGAGGATTTCTTTACATCGACCAGAAGTGATTGACACTGGTCGTTACTGGCATTTGCAGTAAAAAAAGGGTAACTAGTGTTTGTCTGAGAGGGCAAGGTTATTTCAGGTCCCCGAATCCCCAAAAAAGTAGAAAAATTATCCTATTTTTGCTGGGAAATTGTTATACCCTGCGTGAACAAACAAAGTCAGTAGGTTTTAATCCAATGTGAAAACATTAACTAGCATTTTAAGTAGAGCCCGACCGATATATCGTTTTGCCAATATTATTGGCCGATATAAGCCTGTTGCCGATATATCGGTATCGGTAAATATGCCGCCGATATGAATTTTTTTTTACAGAACATATAACGCAGATAAAATGCTTGAAATGGTGTAATTACTTAATTTGTCCAGCAGAGCGCGCTCCATTGTTTGCTACTGGCGACCTGGATGAAACGCTTTAAAGCTTAAGTCTATGGAAAACCATTGAAACTTTGAACGGCCATATCTCCGTAACGGCATGGCGAATCCGCACCAAATTCGGGGAATCCCTTCAGCTCGAGGAACCCTCTCGAACACGAATCGAGTGTACATCTAGAGGCCCACTTTCGAATGAGACCACCCCCGCGTCGATAGCCCCCGGGGTTCGGGAGTTACGGGTGGTTAAATTCGCGGTCCGGCGCCGAACGATCAAGCGATCCCAGGGGGCTACTGATGCGCGGAGGGTGGCGTTCGAGAGGTCTCCTCGAGCTGAATGGATCCCCCGAATTTGGTGGAGATCCTCTGGGCGCGTTCGCAAGGTAGTGACACCAGTCAACACTTTCACTTCAGTAAGGAGGTCTCTTGTTCAGGCAGCAGCATTCAAGCGTTGGCTTGTTCGACCGCAAGTGCCCTGCGAAGTGGACTTCACATGAAATTCCGCCATGATTCCAGTTCCAAGGGAACGTACACGTTACAATCAAAGGGCATTAAAGTGCGCGAGACGTGAATTTATATTGTATTTATTTACAGAGGTATATTATGTCACACTTCACACTTCTCTAGTAAGTTTCGTCTGTGTGTGAAGACAGTATATGTATATATATTCTGTTTATGTATATACTGTATTCTATATATAGTATCAGTCAAATGTTTGGACCCTCGAATGGGAAAGTGTCCAAACTTTTGACTGGTACTGTACTATAATATACACAAAGAATATCGGCCGATATATCGATATCAGCCTTTTTTACTCCCTAATATCGGTATCGGCCCCGAAAAACCCATATCGGTCGGGCTCTAATTTTAAGTAAAAGAAGATCCTCTCATGGTCAAATGACAGGAGGGCTAAGATTTGATGTTGAATAAGGTGGACATTATTTACAGTGTACATGACTCGATCATATTTAGTTAAAAATCACCGGTTTGCTGGTCCAGAGCCAGGGCTGCTCCTTAACCCTACCGCAAGTAAAGAGGATTAGCTGGATAATACTATTAACACAGATTATTTACACCCTCAACAGTAAAAGATGAAGATCTACACTAATGTCCTGCAATAAACATTATGCACTGAGGTCCCGTCTGAATTACAATGCTTCTGGCCTACAATAAAACTCACACAATATTGTCAACCCTTCACTGAAATCCTATCTCCAACCAGGCCACTCTATATGGAATACATAGCGATATTATTTCAGAAAAGCATCCATCAATTTGCTCCGTGCAACTATTTCATATCAACATATCATCAGCTTTCACATAACCCAGGCTCTCACTCGCACCCACATACCAAAAAGGCAAACTCTAGCACTCCTGTCGACCAAGCCACCCCCTCGAAAGGGTGTCCGCTTATCCAGAAATTTCACCATCTCCATTTCTCAACGGTAAAATGAACACGGAGTTACAGAAAATCTCACCAGTTCACAGCCTCACCAAATCTAAGACTCACAATCATCTCATCTTATATGAAACCACTTTTTATAACACAATACACCAATCATCTCCACAATAAACTTTGAACATAAATGTTCTTATTCACATTTATAGTGTTTCAGCATTGAATCATGGTCATATAACTGAGAAATACTAGTATAGCTTCTTCAGAAATACAGAAATAGATCAACATGTGCTGCAAAACCTATAGAAACTGTATGATAAGACTGTCTGAGGGGATTCTGTAATATCCTGCAATTCTAGAAGTGATGTGACTGTAACAGCAAGGGGTTCGATTTGCATTTAGATAACCTGTGACTGAAAAAGCTCATCTAATCTGAACTCTCACCCTGACCGTTAATATGAGAGTCAAGAGGTCGGGTCTGTAGTAAAAATTGGGAGTCAGAGTCAATGTATCCAACATAATGAAGTTTATGAAGCTAAAAGCCCATTTTATTGGAGACGAGCGACTGATGCTGACAAATTGAAGAGCTGCTCATCATGAAACAGTCACATCTGAATTAAGATCTGCTGTGAAAATCACATCTGACTGGCATGACAATATTAATACAAATCTTTGATGTGCATACACATATACTCATAATTGAGCAGTCGTTCTGGAAGCTCATGGTTATGTAAAATCTCTGCTCTTCAAATAATCTAACTAAACGTTGTCTGTAATCCAAGACTATTTCAAAGCAAATCAGACAACATAAAGACCATTTTCATGAAACCAATTCCAAATACTAGTGTCCCAGCTCATTTGAACTGTGCCAGTTTATCATTAAACTGCAGCATGCATTGCACTTTAGGATTTTTATTGCATATTTAGTGATCAGAATCTTTTTGGTGGTTCATGGCCATCAAGTGGCAAATTAATCATTAAAAATGTAGATAAATTATAACCAGTCCTCACATTACACTCATTTGTGATGGCTGTCATACGTTGCCTTGTCTGCATGCACCATCAGCTTTTATCTACAAAACCATTAATATGGTATCCAATAGGTCGGTTAAACTTGAGATCCAGAGTCAATGTCTTTGACATAATCGATTGAAAAACTCACTTTACCCAAATGAACGACTGATGCACAAATAGTGGGGTGAGAGGAACCTCGGAAAGCATTTTCCAGAAGAGCTTCTAATGAAACAATCAAATCTGCATTAAGATCCACTGTGAAAATTACATCTGACTGGCATGTCAATATTAATGCAAAGAGCCACAAATCTTAGATTTAATTTACAATGATGCGTTTTGGAAGCTTGTGGTTATGTAAAATCTCGGCTCTTCATTCCCAAACAATCCAACTAAAGAGCGTGTAAACATCAGCTGTATTATTTCTGTATTTCAAAGCAAATCAAACCTATTTTGTGAAACTGGTATCACAACTCAAGTGAACAACAAATGCCACATTAAAATATTGCAATGTTAGTGATCACAAGTCATGTTGGTGGTCCCCGGCTATCAGTAGCCCCTAATTATTATGATTAGGGATATACACTCATTTATGTCGCCTAGTTTTCACGCACCATCTGCTTCTGCCTTTACACTGACAGACAATACAATGTTTCATTGTGGGGTCTTTTAATCTGGCCTTGCGCTTACCTTCAATAGAGATCACATGCTCGCGGATCTGGTTCTGGAGGGCCAGGTCATCGATGCGCTCGATCAGGTCGTATATTGCATAAATGTTCGGGTGGACGGACTCGAACCGATGGATCTCGGCTCTGATGGCTGCCGAGTTGGACAAAACAAACTGGGAGCCCGACGCGCCGGACTGCGCTGCAGGGCCCGATACGGTTCCCGAGCCAAACTGACCCGCCCCGGAGCTCCCAGACGATCCGGATCCGAACTGAGGCGGAATCTGCTGAGGAACTGGCACCGGTGCGGGTACCGTGCCTGGGGTGGGCATGGCGGGCTGGGACTGCTGAGAGATACCGGACACTGACACCGAGACCGGGACGCTCGACTGGTAATTCATCGCTGTGGATCTGGGAACCGCTCACAGGAATAATAGAAACGCCGCGTTTGGAATGATTTGGAGAGCGCGCCAGGAATCCGTACTGCACACTGTAATCTGATTAAGAATGAGAAGAACAACTATATATGACGCATCAATGGGTTTCCAAAAATCCGCGCGCCTTGCTCATAATACCAAAACTTCAATCAGCATCATTGTTCCCAGCGACGAGCTCGCTCTTTTGCGCGTGTCCTGTCCTTTTTTGACAATGAATGTCTTTCAGATGGACACACCTTTGTTTTGGGCGATCTTCTGGACCGAATCTCTCTCTGTTTTGCTTCCCAGCCTGAAGCGAACACAATGAGGCCGGTTATCGCAATGCGCCCGAGTCCATTGACTGACTGAATGCGACGGTTCTACTCTAAAGTCATAAACACGTTTGAATCCTCTTTTGGTCCAAGAAGTCCCTCCCCGTCCCCCACCTCCATCCACTTAGATGTGGAAAGTCCGAATCTTTTAGCGAGTCGGTTCATTTAGTGAACCTGTTCGAAGAGTCGAATGACCGATTCTTTTTAGTTATCGCTCAAAAGTGTTTCCAGAACCCCCTTCGCTGCATTTTACATTCAATTTGTACAATCAAATGGCTGATAATACACCTTACGGTGCTGTCACTTTAGCGATATTTCGCACTCAAAAATGTCCATTGTCTTGGAGCCAATGTATGAAGCACAGCTCACACAGAAGTCCCTTTCAAACCAAGCAGATTTCTATTTTCCAACGTGAACATGAGAAAAATCTGCGTGGACTTCCCGAATGCGCAAATTCATTGAAATGACTGCATTTCGCCGCGGTAAACGTGACTGCACATTTAGTCAATGTAAATGCTGATATTTAATTTGATTCTAATGAAAATTAAGGTCTGGGGATAGATGTACGGTCCATTTAAGCACATATTATTTTTAGAAATGAAAACAAGCCTGTTTAATCGGTCGTAGCCTACTGTTGTTTCTATATCTATATATCAGACTCCCACTGTTGTTTTGATTCTCACAGCTTTCATTTCAAATGTTTTGTTCATTTTAGCAACATCATTAGCAATATTGTTCCCTATAGTATTAGTAAGTTAGCTTTAATTATGAAATATAGTATAACGTATATTAATGTTCCTATCTCCCAGTGCTATTTAAGTCCTGTACAGTGATTTACAAACGCTTCATGAGTCGGTTAAACAAAATCATTAAAAAGATTCGGTTCAGAATAACGATTCGGACATCACTACCATCCTCTGCGACGTCACACATCACGTAACTCTGCTTGAAATGGGGGGAGTGAAATTCGATTGGATGTTTAGGTGGTGTTGTGTTGGTATTGATGCTTCACTATTATGTAACCAGATATTTTTCTTGACAGTTTAATGCTTATAATTGTTCAGTCCTTCACAGATACACACGAGTAGATTCAGTGACTGCCGTTTCTGATCGAGGGTTACAGCCTTAGCAATATTAAAAGACCATAATTTACAGTAGCTATAATAGACATTACATCACAGGCTTGACAGAGTTATTGTTGGGTTTAATTCAAATAAAGATGTGATGCTCTGTCCACTGTAAATGCAGTATCAGAGCATTCTCTAGCATTTATTCTGACAAGTCTAATCCTTGCTTTGAAGTAGTCTACTGTGATGTTACCTGCTATCAGATAAATACCATGGTAGGCTATTGAATGTTTACTATTCATTTATCATGGTATTTTCATTTTATATTAATGATAGAATATATGGTTCTGCCATACTGTGTTCAAATAACATGGTGTAGTATGTCCAAAAAGCATGATGCTATATTTTTAATAGGAGAATCCTACGGATAAAATTATATTTAACCTGCATTTGTGGTGTTAAAACTTTCACAGCATTAAACAACCATTGGATAGGTAAATAACCAAGATTAACCACCTAATACTGCCAGTATCGATTATTTCTTCCTGGGCTTTGGGGAGATCGCTTCTCACACTGTTTTGTCCAATTGAGTCACTTGTTAGTAGGGATGGGCGTATCGATACAAAGTATCGATATATCGATACTGACGCGAGTATCGAAAGTATCGATACTCAAACAAAAATATCGATACTAAGCTTGTTAGGTTTAATTTTGTAATGTGATTAAAATCGACACAATCTCTGCATCTCAGTTCCACAGGGTTTGTGATGTAATCCGCTTCATGTTGACATTTTCTTTCACTTATTTTATAGCAAGAAAGACATGCTCTGTGACTTATACAGCTGAAATCTGCACACATAACAATATGACAAATTTGCAAAATTGATGACAATAAATATTTACCTCAAAATTGATACCTAAAACACAATAAAAAAAACTAATCACAATAGTATTTTTAGTAACAATTCACACAGAGAAGGATTAATAGAGAAGTGTTTTTTTTTTTTTTTTTACATTTTCTCACACTGTTTGTGGTATAAAGTTCCTCAAAATTCCTTTATTTATTTATACTTAAGTCAGAGAGTACATAGCAATATAACAGAGAACATAGCAACATAAGATTCATATGTTTATACACATTAGTTTAATACAGACTGATAATTTAGACTGGATAGTTCACCGAAAAATTAACATGAAAATTTAGGATTCAAATTATATGATTTTTTCCCCCCAGAATTTGATTGTCCGTCCGTCTGTCTGTCTGTTGTCCGTCAGTCTGTCTGTCTGTTGTCCGTCCGTCTGTCTGTCTGTCTGTCTGTCTGTCTGTCTGTCTGTTGTCTGTCTGTCTGTCTGTCTGTTGTCCGTCAGTCTGTCAGTCTGTCTGTCTGTTGTCCGTCTGTCTGCCCGTCCATCCATCTGTCCGTCTATCTACTTATCTAACTGCAGTGTTGGGGGTAATGCATTACAAGTACGTGAGTTACGTAATCCGATTACTTTTTCAAGTAACTAGTAAAGTAACGCATTACTTATTAATTTAAAAGAAAATATCTGTGTTATTTTTTCAAATAAGTAACGCAGAGGTGTTGTGTGCACTGTGTAAACATGATTGTTACCGTATTAGTGAGTTCTAGACTAAATGTGAACATGCATTTATTCATTTCACTTACACAAAACAGATTTAGTATTCCTCAAAATGAATAAAAACAGTGAAATGCAAACTCAGAATGCGACGCAAACCTGCAACAATGTATTTAATCCCAGTTTTATTAACCAGTGTCTTTGCTGCTGACCTTCATTAATCCTATTCAAACATACTGCAGTAATAAGAAAAAATAACTTTAGATAAACATAACTTTGTGTTTCATTCTTTTTTATCGCTGAAGAGTGTTGAACTTTCTTCTCCTGCACCCTATTCTCAATGCAATCCAGAATGGCAGCACAACCGAAAGGTTTGCTTGAGCTGTGCCCTTTACTGTACAGACCTGAATTTACATGTCCTTCAGACTGAGGCTTATTCATTTCACTTTGTGAAAGGTGTGAAATGGCATTTATACATTTGCCAAAAATGTAACTTTTTTATATTAAAAACAAACAAGCAAGCCCAGCCCAGATGAGAAAAAGTAAGGCAAAAGTATAATGAAACTCATTACTTTCCATAAAAGTCTATCTATCTATCTATCTATCTATCTATCTATCTATCTGTCTGTCTGTCTGTCCATCCGTTTGTCTATCCATCTGTCTGTTTGTCTGTTTATTTATCTATATGTCCATCCATCCATCCATCCATCTGTCTATATACCTGTCTGTCTGTTTAATGGATAGTTCCCCCAATAAATTAAAATTCTGTATAAATTATTTAAATTACCCACCCTCGTGTCATTCCAAACCATCTGTATGTATTTATTTCTTCTGTGGAACACAAAAGAAAATATTTGAAAAATGCTTCTTTTTTTTTTTTTTTGGTCCATACAATGATACATACAGTGGGGTTCGGTGTTGTTTTGACAGAATTGTCATTTCCCCTTTCTTTTTTTGTTGTTATCATAAATGTACTGAAAAATTTATTTTTTGTTTTCATTTGCATCTGCCATTTATTCATCAATTTGTATATTTGTTACAGTAACTGCTTGTTTTATATCAAACAGTGTATTGAGGACATGCAAGTTCACTGTACAGTCTGTTTGTCTGTGCACCTGACGATGCAGAACTTGACGTGACTTGACTTGAAATAGTTGTGTACTGTAACTGAATTTCAGCCCCTCAGACCTTCAAGGCGTTTGTTATATTTCAAGTGCTTTGCATACTGTTACACAAAACCACACTAGCCTATAAAGTCTCTAGTGAAGGAACACGAACAGGTTGTTACATGTGTTACAGTGCAGTACAGATGGCATTTTTATTGAAACAGAAACAGTTGCTGATAACACTTTCATTTGCATCACAATAAAGGTGTTTGCAACATGGGAGTAGTAAGCACATCAGGAAACATGTTCCAGAAAATAGTTGACATTATACTGAATGTTCACATTCTTGGTGTGTAGAATACAAAGCAATGGCTCACGGGTCCTCATCACTTTCAAAATGGCTTCTGTCCTGTTTTAACCAAGAAGCCCCCTAAAGCACAAGGCAGACAGATTTGTCATGAATATAATATAATGTAATCCCAAGCAGGCTTCAGTTTTCATGGAGTAAAAGACCTAAAAGCCAAAAAAATGCTTATGAAATATTTCTAGATTTAATCATATTCAGCCTCATGTCTTTCTGACAAGTTAAACAGTCAGTCTAAAATGAAAAATAAGTGATTTTTTATTTGATTTATTTGTTTCTTTGTGTTTTTGTTGTGAAGATTAAGATTTGAAAATAGATGTCTGAAATAATATGCTTATTAAATATTTCTATATTCAATAATATTGAAGCATATCTTAATTTCTAATTTATATTTTTGTTTTACATTTTTTGTTTTATTTTTTCACTGAAATGTACAATAAGTGAATTCATTTAAAAATAATTTTCAAAAAAATGTAATTATAATTTAATACATTTTATTATAGTTTAGATTGAGATAGATATTATACTGTATAAATACAAAAGAAAAAATGTTAAACTATTCATTCATTCATAAGAACAATGCACAATAATATTGGTGTGATATATAGGTTATATAAAAGTTCAACCAATGCCAATAGCGTCCCTGGATAGGCTAATGTACAACTAAACTTATAACTGAACACTAAGCCATAGAATAACATTTTGTGCAGCATAATTCCAGTCTATACCTGACAGCAGGGGGAAGAAGGTGGAGAGAGTGTAATGTAAGTCGATATCTGCCAAATCCATAAATGAACATTTTAATTTACTTTACTTATAAGATGATAGAACAATGTTGTCTGAGCTGTCAGCTGATTTTTACAGAATGTAGGCTATATGTTATTAGAAAAGCTATAAAAAAGGTGTCATTTATGCAAAATATAAAGTCAAATATTCAATGAAATAATAAATAATAATATGTCTTAACAGTTTGGTTTTCTCAGAACAAACTAAAATGCCAAAGTCAAAATCAAAGAAATACATGTAAGATAAATGTATTGCTTATATTATGCCTACAATTTATTTAAACTTTGGGATACAGATATAGACTCAATTGTAGGTTATGGCGAATAATAAATAATTTAATTAATGATAAAGACTATTATCAAACAACAAAAATAACCTCTTTAAGATTTTGAAATCTGTTATTTGTCATTCTTTAGAAGTAAACAACATAATAAATAAAGTCTAAAATATTTTACAAATGTTAAAACGGCTTTTTTCCCAACATTTGTTCAAACTGTTCCCACACCTTGTCATTACACCCATAGCCCGAAGTGGCTGATTTCAGATCACCTTCCTAGTTACTCCAGCATTACACAGAATCAAAGCCAGCCTTGAAAACTGATCCCAGACCAGCGCTTGACTGCTGACCGTTGCCCTTCCCAGAATGCACCTCGCTGCGCAGTGACGACAATAACAAAACACAGCAGCAGGAGAGGCAGCATTAGCGGCACCTAAAGCTGGTTTGCCAACCGCAAAACGTCAAAGAAGAAGAAGAAGGCAGCATTAGCGGAGCCTTACACAACCCTGCGAGAAAAAAGCTCGATGACAAAACTCCCATCTTATTACCGGCCCTCCTAACCTCCATGTCTTGAAAGATGAAACACTAATGAATCTACCCCAGCTCGTCCTGGATGAATTTGTGCGTTTTATGGAAATTAAAAATAAAGGCCCGCGTTCGGAGTGATGAGCTTTAGCCTGTTAGCCCGACAGCTTCAACCTCTATCTGACAGAAACCTCCTCATCTCAGCCAAAAACACCCTATTAATCTGCTTTGATGCAGAGAATGGACTGAAGACAGCTCAGGTAAGACTGTCTGATACAGATTTAGCTTCTTATACTGTAGTGTTGAAGTTTAAAATCAAATACCGGATAATTTGAGGCTGTTTGGGTCACTAATACGGAATTCTGCCACAAACTATTATTAGATAATGTAAACAAAACCAGGTGGTGGTTTAGTGGGTTATATCTCATGTAATGTGATATTGATGAGGGTTCAGCGTCCTGGTGATGGTTTGAGAGGAATTTGGACATACCGGCACCCTCCCTAAATAATGATCAGGGCCTTTGAAACAAAGACTTGTAGCCTTCAGGAGCCTCCTATTTGGATATTAACAGAGAAATGTTTTAGAAAACAAGCTGTTTTAGATCATATTTTGACCTAGAAGATTAAGTTTCAACTATTTAGGAAAGATGTCAGTCAGTATTGACACATTATAAGTTGTGACAAACAGACTAATATAAATTGTGGTCCACGTTATATTTGATTAAAACAGTATTTTATGCCATTTTACACCTTAATAAATGGCATTGGTTACCCATGTGGGCCACACAAACCATGTGCTATTCCTGGTATCCACGCCTTAGTCCTTTTATCCACAATAGCAGTTGCTACAATGCATCCTGTCAAAGTTCTACACCCGTTCATGGGAAATTAGGGTATAAAGGGTCTTTTTGATTGTGTTTACCCACAGGGAACGACATGACTCAGCCTGAATATTCCCAGAGTTGGGCCACATGGTCATGCTGGTCTGTGTGCTGTTTTACAGATCTAACCACGTTATGGAGTACAAACAACCCCAGAGATTTATACAATGCTCATGTCATAATCTGAAAAGGTTTCTGTTTTGTCAAGGCCTAGAATGATGTCCCTGATCACTGTGATTAGCCGGTTATCTGGGGGTTTTCCAGCTTGTTATCTACTGAAACAGTCATGTAGGGCTGTTATGGTTTCTAGGTTATGTGTGCTTGTACAGATGTCTCTAAAGGCCTTTTAAAGTTTAACCATGTATTAACCCCATTTTGTTCTATGTATTATCATTTTAAGTTAATTAACTCAAGAAACTACAGGCAAAACCGTTGTTTTTTTTTCATGCACTGGTCAGTTTTGTGATTTTGGGCTATTTTGCTTCTATAACTTCTTTCAGATTAGTGGAAAGAAAACGTTCAAAATACACATTTAAGTGTTTTATATTATTACACACTTTATCTATTTGCATCTGTAGATTTAAATTACAGTGCATATCCTTAAAGGCTGTTTTCTCAAAACGAGTTAATTTTTTTCTCATGTAGTGAGTCAGAAATCTCCACTTTATAGTGCTTAAATTCAGCAAACTGTACAGTTTCATTCCTATGTATATTTTAAAGGTTTTACCAGAGAGGTTTGTTCATATATCATATGATTTATATAACATTTAATTTCCTAAAAACATGACAGTTAATAAATTTTTTTCTGACCGTTGACAGTAATTTCTGATTTATGGAGTGATGATAATAATTTCCAAAATGCTAACTCTAATATGTCAACAATATGAAACAAGAGTTTTGAACCTTGATTAGATTTCTTTTCTGGAAATGTATGCAAATTAGTGCATTTATAATCACACACTGCATCATTTGCATGTTTAAACAACATTGCAGAAACTTGTAGTGCAAAAATAGTTTTTTAATGTGCTGTGGATAATCAACTGTGGAAAGTATATTAATATCTGCTATAATTTTTCCCTATTCACATGTGGGGTCTTGGCTTAAAATGATGTTTTAATCAAAGTAGATATCTTCTATCATCAGTTTTAAGTTCTGGTGTGACTTGACTTGAATTGTGTGCATTTCATTTATTTTTGATCAGACAGCCATAATTGACTAGATGAACAAATCAAGCTGGAGGCAGGCTCAGCGGAGAATTCAACATGAAGTTGTATGTGTTTCAAGTCAACAACGGAAGCACATTGACATTTGACACTGAACTTGCTGTCCAAACGTAAGAGAATTTACTGTTTTTAAGAAAAAGTGAATCAGTGATACTGTTTTACAGAACATATTGTGTGAATAACTTCTTGACATTGTTTAACACTATAAGGTTATGTACAGTAACATAGTTAGTTAATGCACAAGATATCATGAACTGACATGAAACTGTAATTTTGTCCAGCATTTAGTATTTGTTAATGTTATAATTTCATAATGCATTAACTAGTATAATCATTTGCAACCTTTAATGTTATAAATATTAGAATTAGGGCTGCACGATAAATCGCATGCGATATTTAACGCGCATCTTGTCAGCGGTAAATCTCCATCACGTGCGGGCTTTCACATAGAGCAGCATTAACTACACAGAGCCGTTGTTCACTGACAAGCTGCGCAAAAAATCGCGCGAATATGAACGTGGTTTTGCGCAGCTCGTCAGTGAACAACGGCTCTGT
>NW_015626863.1:336519-360000 GCF_001515625.1 Sinocyclocheilus rhinocerous
AAAGCTGGTTCTGTAATCAGCGGTAAATCTCCATCACGTGCGTGCTTTCACATTGAGCAGCATTAACTACACAGAGCCGTTGTTCACTGACAAGCTGCGCAAAAAATCGCGCGAATATGAACGTGGTTTTGCGCAGCTCGTCAGTGAACAACGGCTCTGTGTAGTTAATGCTGCTCAATGTGAAAGCCCGCACGTGATGGAGATTTACCGCTGATTACAGAACCGGCTTTTCTGACAAGATGCGCGTTAAATATCGCATGTGATTTATCGTGCAGCCCTAATTAGAATTTAAAGAAATCCACATTAACAAAGCTGGCTAAATGCTGGGAAAGTACTGTTCATTGTTTGTTACCTATTGCATTAAATAATATGAACATTTACAGTAATGTTTATTTTTGTCTTCAAACATCCTGAAATTAGATAAATGAGTTTGACTTTAAATTAGTCTGAGTTTACATATATACATATATATGCATTTAAACGCATACATATTTACATATTCATGAGAAACCCCATTATATTGGATAATATAATATGTAATATATAATGTAGATGATACTTAGAGATGTAACATACTAATTTATTAATTATATAATTCCAGTGTAAATACCTGTATAATGCTATGATGGTTAAGTTGCAAATGTAAATTATTAAAGTCCAAATTCGATCAATCGTTTCTATATTCTGTTTGTTTGCAGTTTTGTTTGTAAATTGAGTCCTGATTTGTTTTACTGGGTAACTAAAATGTGTTGTGCTTCATGCTTTTTATAGTGTTTTGGACCTTAAACATGCCATTCAGGCCAAATATAAAATTGCAATCCAGCACCAGGTGCTGGTGGTCAATGGAGGGGAGTGTATGGTGGCAGAGAGGCGCGTGTGCAGCTACAGCGCCGGAACAGTGAGTAACAAGCAAAATCACACCGGAACAGCATTTTTGATTTTCAACATTTTTAGAGAGTAAGAGTAGTTATTATATATGAATTATTTAGCCAAATGCTTGATCATTGCCACAAAGTACACTGTTAAAATGTTTGACATGAAAATTGCAAAGAAGCACCATAAAAGCAGTGCATATAATAATTGTATTATTTTAATAGCTTTCAGTCGATTTAAAATGACCCTGAAATATTGAGGATCTTGAGTAGCATGGTTTCCAAATGGCAATTGATTTTTGTCTCTGGCTGCTTCAGGACACCAACCCGATCTTCTTATTCAACAAAGAGATGATCCTGTCTGACCGAGCTCCAACCATCCCCAAAACGACCTTCTCAATAGAGAATGAGATGGAGCTGAAGGTGGAGGAGTCACTCATGATGCCTGCTGTCTTTCACACCGTCGCCTCCCGCACTCAGCTGGCTGTGGTACAGGCCAATTCTGTTCTGACCTAATGACCAACCTCTGTCCTCTTAGATTTACTCAGTTTTACACATCTATGCTCATCCACACTGTGTTATATCAATGATTTTTATGTAAGGTTTGAGCATCACTTATATTTGTGAGCATGTAACAAAGCCCTCTTGTAAATTACAGAGGCTCGGATAGAAGGGTTTCTTACATTTGTATGCAAATGACTCTCATGAGGTCTGTTGTGCCCTTTTTTAGGAAATGTTTGAAGTTGCCAAGAAGCTTTGTTTGTTCTGTGAGCGTCTGGTCCATGACGAACACCTTCAGCACCAGGGATGGGCGGCCATCATGGCTAACCTAGATGACTGCACTCTATCCTATCAGAAACTTCTCATGAAATTTGACACTGCTTATACAAATTACCAACAGGATTTTGAAGACATCAAATTTAAACTCACAAAGTATGTGAACCTTTGACTCTAACTTTCTTTCTTTAAATTAAAAAAAAAAAGTAAGTTATTTTGTTAAAACATCAAACATATTTTTTTTTCTTTTTAAGTTTTCTTAAATTCTAAGTAATTGTAAACAGAGTTTGTAGCAGATACACTGCCATTCAAAAGTTTGAGTTTGGTAAGATTAAAAAAAAATGTAAAGTTTTTTTTTAAAAATGCTTTTGAAAGAAGTAATTTTGATTAAAAAAAAATACAGTAAAATTATAAAATATTATTACAATTTAAAAGAACTGTTATCTATTAGAATATATTTAAAAATGTAATTTATTCCTGTGATGCAAAGATGAATTTTCAGCATCATTACTCCAGTCTTCAGTGTCACATGATCCTTCAGAAATCATTCTAATATGCTGATTTGCTGCTCAAGAAACATTTATTATTATTATGTTAAAAATGATTAAATACTGCTTAATATTTTTGTGGAAACCGTGGTAGATTTTTTTTTTTTTTCATAGAAAAGTTAAAAAGAACAGCATTAATTTGGAAAAAGAAAGCTTTTGTAACTTTATAAATGTTTTTACTGACACATTTGATCAATTTAATGTGTCTTTGCTGAATAATAAATGAATAATCTGACCCTAAACTTTTGAATGGCGGTGTATTGGACTTTAATATATAGATTAAATAGATCAATATAGATATATAGAGGAATAAATAGATCACTAATTCTAATGTTAATTCATCAGGCTTGGCACTGCTGTCTCAGTCATGGCGAAGATTCCTCTGCTAGAGTGTTTGACTCGGCAGAGCTACCGAGAAAGCCTGGAGAAGTCCAGCTCCCCTCACCCAAGAACCACAGATGAAGAAGACGAGAATGAGGATGAAGAAGTAGGAGAAACGTCCACCCAGTCCGCAATCCTCTGTCCCGCTGACAGCCAGAAGAATCGAAAGTCATTCTCGCCGGTCTCTGCTTCAGGAGAAGCGTCGTCCCAGGCATCCTCCTCTCCTCAGGACAGACTGAAGAGCAGCTGTAGTCTAAAAGCAGCTCTAGAGGAAGAGGAGGAGTCTCCAGAGAGGGGAGCCACACCTTCTTTCAATGTCACGCTGTTGGATTGGATCAACGTTCAGGACAGACCTAACGATGTAGAGTCAGTAGTGAGGAAGTGTTTTGACTCAATCAACAGGGTGAGTCATATTGTGAGGGAATGTTTTGGTCAAATCATGAATCAGTCTGTAAACCTGTGACAACCTTTATATTGTTTTAAACTAGCCAGTAATGGGCATTATGATGATATGTACCATGTGACTGTAGAGGTGTGTCACCCAGTAGAGATTTTGCTATACTATTTATATCAAATTGCATGTATTTACACAGCTATTAGTGAGCAGGAATGCTTTAAGTTGCTTATACAACAACGAAACATAGAGTAATGACATCAGTAAGACGTTAAAAAAAACCTCAAGAGTGTAATGTGATGCAGAATTGAGTTGTGTGAGGAGCAACAGCTCAAGTATAACATAATAACATACTATAAGAAAAATATAGGATTCAACTGATGTGATGTCATATTTTACAATGTCCTCAAATATCCAAACATGTTTAGAGTTGTAAGACTTTTTCCCTCCCCAGCTCAAGCATTATGTAATGTGACACTGTTTTTGGGCTCAAGTCAGACTTATCATTCGTTTGTTATGAATAATCTTCTTATGGTTTGCCTCCAAGTTCCTAATAGAAAGTAAAAAAAAAAATAAGGTTAACCTATTTAATTCACTGGAATATCCAAATATAAGCATTACCTAATGGATATTAAAATATAAACCATGTTTTGTTTCATTTCAAAAATAGGAAAAATAACCATATACTGTTGCTGAAACATCCAGTTATACATCACATAGACATCACATACACTAGCATTTAAAAGTTTGTAGTTTAGTTATAAAAGACTAGTTATAAAAGGAACCGGAGACACGGTTGAAACAACAACATGAAGCAGAGCTGGAATCTCTCAGATTGGAAAAAGAAAGTGCACTTGACAAAATTATCCAGGAGAACCTGGTGAAGCTAAGAGATCTCATGGATTCCCATTCTGTCGAACGCGAGGGATGCTTGAAAGACTTGGAGGCTCGCATAACTGAACTTGCGGACGCCCGCTGCAAACTGGAAGTGGAGATGGCTCTTAAAGAGGCCGAAATGGAGGACATGAGACTCCAGTACGAGGAGGCCAAAAGGCCAATAGTTTAAAAAAAAAAAGATATTCATACTTAATAATACTTAAATTAATACACTAAGTAAATGTGCATTAAATAAATTGATCAAAAGAACAGTAAATACATTATAAATACATTTATAGTTAAAATATATTTCAAATACATAAGTATTTTCAGTATTTCTAACAATAATAAGCAGCAAATTAGCATATTAGAATGATTTCTGAAGGATCATGTGACACTGAAGATGATGCTTTGCATCACAGGAATAAATTACATTTGATATTATATTCAAATGGAAAACAGTCATTTAAAACTTTAATAATATTTCATAATATTACTTTTATTACTGTATTTTTGATAATATAAATCCAGCCTTGATGAGCATACAGACTTTTTCCCAAAACATTAAAATTTTCTTTCCAACCCCCAAATTTTGAACAGTAGTTTACATCATCTTCACATTCACAGGACACTCCCAATGAACTATTTTACTGTCCATAAACACTCTGATTTGTTTCTGCCATTCTTTATGCTTCCAGCTCGACCCACGAATGATCCAACCCTTTCTAACTGAATGCCGCGAGACGATTACCAAATTGGATAATCAGAACATGAAGGCCATCAAAGGTCTTGAGGACAGATTGTATGCTCTCGACCAAATGATAGCAAGCTGTAAACGGTTGGTCAATGAACAGCAGGAACTTGCTCAGGTAAGCAACGCTCCTTTTTATAGTCAGCATAAAACAGCCTGAAGGGGACATATTCTGCTCATTAGTGTATTTTATGTTTTCCCAGAAGTTTTTATGCCAATTTTCCAACCTTTGTTTTTTGCTACTGTGACATTAAGATATATATATGATTGGTTAACCTCTTCAAATGTAGGTTACAACACATACTTTTTTGTGGGCTGTGGGTTTACTGCGACGTCTTATATAGTTGGCACTACCCCATCCTTTAATTACAGCCTCTTTATTAACCTGTGTTACATTGTGGCAGATCGACAAAACAATAAACTTTAGCCACGTTTCTAATGAATATATTACAAAGGTGTGCAAAATGCAAGTTTTTCAGAAAGCTACTCTTCCTAATGTGTTCTCCTTTGCCTTCTACTAGGGATTTCTTGCCAATCAGAAAAGGGCTGAAAACCTGAAGGACACCTCGGTGCTGCCTGACCTGTGTCTGAGTCATGCCAATCAGCTGATGATCATGCTAACCAATCACAGGAAGCTACTAGACATCAAGCAGAAATGTACCACTGCCAAACAGGAGCTCGCCAACAACCTTCAAGTTCGACTCAAGTAAGACCAGCATTTGTATTCTTCATGGGCAATGCGAAATAAACTGTTTTTAGTTTGGCTAGAACAGTAACTAGTTTTGGCTTTGATTTGGACTATTTTCAATCTGTAGAGCTACGATACTTTGAAGTGAAGTGAATTGTAAGTGCTTCCTAACTGCACTGTGGTGTTTCCTCCATCAGATGGTGCTGCTACGTGATGCTTCACGCTGATCAGGATGGAGAGAAGCTGCAGGCTCTCCTGAGGCTGCTGACGGAGCTGCTGGAGCGCGTGCGGGTGGTGGAGGCGCTCAGCACTGTGCCACAGATGTACTGTCTCGCCGTAGTTGAGGTGGTCAGACGCAAAATGTTCATAGGACACTACAGACAAGTAAGAATCAGCTACATTAATTTATAGAGATGTGGGTGTGACCAGAAGTGATTTGACCAGAGAGAGTGAATAATATGATATCTATATTGTTTTTATAAAATTTTTGGACATTTAATTATTGTTTCCAAAAAAAAAAAAAAAGATTTATTTTTTCTTTCAGTGGGCCAGTGCTCTTGTCAAAGATGGGAAAAACCTCTATGAGGCAGAAAAAGTAAAAAGGGAAACCTTTGGGAAGCTCTTCAGTAAGTTTATTCTTCATATTTTGTATGCCTTCTTTTAGTTTTGGGAACAAACATGGACACCTGAGTCCACATTAAATGTCAGATTGCTTTGAAAACACTACTTTTGTTTGTCTCAGGGAAATCGTTCCTCAGAAACCGGTTGTTTCGAGGACTGGACTCATGGCCACCCTCTTCGTTTTGCGTGAGTCTTTGAACAAGTGTTTTTATCTTTCAGGATCCCTTCATGAACTTTATGAGGACATTTCAACATTAATGATTTTTTTGTTTGTTTGTTTGTTTTGTGTTTAGACCCGAAAGCCTCGAAAGTTTGACTTTGAGCTTCCAGATATTTCCCTGAGTGAATGTGATTCATCCAAGCATATGTTTCTTTCTGTGCTCATCATTTTTAATTAAAATGTCATAACCTGAAATGGCAGTGATGAATGCGAGATCTGTCGCTACTTCCGATACATTGCAACTTTTAAAATGTATATAGTATAATTGGACTATTCTGGGAATGTCGTTTCCCATATGATTTTAACTTGTTGCATTGTCTTATAGATTTCCTTTAGCCAGAGTGCTCAAAGATCCACCGCATTAACACCCAGATCTGAAAGCACAACTGAAATCACCTCTACCTCCACCAAAACTTTGTCCACTCTCAGTTTAAAAGCACCGGACTGCCAACCCCTGGCGCTTCCTGGTCCCTTGGAGGACCTTTCACCCGACAGCATAGATGCCCAGACCTTTGACTTTGAAACCATTGGGCACCCCAATATGGATCCTGTATTACAGCAACCGAGGTTCAGCCTTACCTCAGGTAAATGCCCCATACCCGGTCACAATATGCACATTTCTACCGTTACTTCACAATGCAAAACTGCTTTTCTTTGAGCCATTACCCTTTCAATCATGGCTAAATACTCCTAAATGATGATCTGTTGCCTGTTTTCTTTATCAGGGTCCCCACACTGTGTGACTTTGAGCCTCTTAACCAGCATGTTGAGGTTCTCCATCAGCTGGTTCAGGCTGCGCAGAGTGTGGACGAGATGTCAAAAACTATCACACACCTACTAAATGAACAAAAGGTACTTTATGTTCACAGTCATTTAATTTTTATTGCTTGTTGCTAAGTGTCTGAAGTATTGGATGTTATAAACCTGTAAAGATGACATGAAATAGAAATTCACCCTGTCTGTTTTCTAAATGCATTTTGTTGATCTTAATTAGGGCTGCACGATAAATCGCATGCGATATTTAACGCGCATCTTGTCAGAAAGCCGGTTCTGTAATCAGCGGTAAATCTCCATCACGTGCGTGCTTTAACATTGAGCAGCATTAACTACACAGAGCCGTTGTTCTCTGACGAGCTGCGCCAAAAATCGCACGAATATGAACGTGGTTTTGCGCAGCTCGTCAGAGAACAACGGCTCTGTGTAGTTAATGTTGCTCAATGTGAAAGCACGCAGGTGATGGAGATTTACCGCTGATTACAGAACGGCTTTACTGACAAGATGCGCGTTAAATATCGCATGCGATTTATCGTGCAGCCCTAATCTTAATGTGATTCATCCAAGCATATGTTTCTTTCTGTGCTCATCATTTTTAATTAAAATGTCATAACCTGAAATGGCAGTGATGAATGCGAGATCTGTCGCTACTTCCGATACATTGCAACTTTTAAAATGTATATAGTATAATTGGACTATTCTGGGAATGTCGTTTCCCATATGATTTTAACTTGTTGCATTGTCTTATAGATTTCCTTTAGCCAGAGTGCTCAAAGATCCACCGCATTAACACCCAGATCTGAAAGCACAACTGAAATCACCTCTACCTCCACCAAAACTTTGTCCACTCTCAGTTTAAAAGCACCGGACTGCCAACCCCTGGCGCTTCCTGGTCCCTTGGAGGACCTTTCACCCGACAGCATAGATGCCCAGACCTTTGACTTTGAAACCATTGGGCACCCCAATATGGATCCTGTATTACAGCAAGGCTCTTTGGACTTGGACTCATTGGCAGAAAGTCCTGAGTTGGATTTCATGTCAGCAGTTAATGAGTTTGTTATTGAGGAGAACTTGATGTCACCTAATCCCATCAGTGATCCCACAAGCCCAGAGATGATGGTGGAGTCTCTTTACTCCTCCGTCATTAATGCAATCGATAGCAAGCGTATAAAGGACACTACTACGCTCGAGAAGGAAAATTCAAAGATCGCAGCACTCAAGCTGTCAGCGGACAGGTACCGCTCTGCTGCGGAAGAGTCACAGAACAATTTAAGAAAAGTTAAAGAAGACCTTTACCACTTTCGAGGACTGGTTCTGAAGGAGCAACGAGACTTTGGATTCGCCCTGAAAACAATGACCATTGAGGTCCGAAACGCTCTCAACAGTGTCAGATACTGTCACGAGGAGGAGCTAAGAGAAGCACAACAAACCAAGCTCCAGAGTTTGAAGGACGATCATGAAAAGCAGATGCAAACCCTGCTGGAAGAGCTGGAAGGCAATCGGAAGATTGTTCGAGACGTCCAGAGAGCAATGCTGGAATTGGAGGGGCTCGTGGAGCGCAAGGAGAAGGAAATATCCCAGCTGGAGAGTGAGAGAGCACGCTCTATGCAAGAACTCCAGGATCTTCACATGCAAACTCTGCTGGACCTTGAACAGAAGCTCTTAAAGCAAAGTGAAGAACTGAAAGCTGCGTTGCTGTCCAAGGACGAAGTCGCTGGGCAGCTGGAGAAGCTGCACTTTGAGATTGAGCACAGCCAACAGAAAATCAGACAGGACATGGAGAAGGCAGAGAAGGTGCACCTTCAGGAACTGGAGACACGGTTGAAACAACAACATGAAGCAGAGCTGGAATCTCTCAGATTGGAAAAAGAAAGTGCACTTGACAAACTTGCCCAGGAGAACCTGGTGAAGCTAATTGATCTCATGGATTCCCATTCTGCCGAACTCAAGGAACGCGAGGGACGCTTGAAATACTTGGAGGCTCGCATTACTGAACTTGCGGACACCCGCTGCAAACTGGAAGTGGAGATGGCTCTTAAAGAGGCCGAAATGGAGGACATGAGACTCCAGTACGAGGAGGCCAAAAGCACCCAAGAGGAGGTGTTGAAAGCGGAGCTTACTACCCAAACAACCACCTTGCAGACGCAAATCGACATGTTGAACAAGCAGCTCCAGCAGAAGAATGAAGAGTACGAGGTGGGCCTGGCCGAGCTCCGAGCGCTCATGAGGTTGGAGAAGGACCACTGCATCTCTGAACTCGTGGATCGGCACGAAGAAGAGAGCACCCTGCTCCGCCAAGAGTTTTCAGCACTCAAGCAGAAATCGCAGGACGCAGAGAAAGACTGCGAGGATCGAGTCCAGAAGATCCAGCACGATCACCAGAACCGGCTTGATGCCTTACAGAGGGAAAAGGAGGATGAGCAGAGGGCTTTCCAGGAGAAAGAGCGAGAGCTATCGACTGTTATCGGAGACCTGCAGGCGGAAAACACACTACTGTCAGGAAGACTGGAGCAGGAGAGGGTGGAGGCCCTGCAGAGGGCAGAGAAGGAGAAAGAGCAGGCAGTCAAAGCTGCATTACAAGAGGCCTTAAGAGACTTTCAACTCCAAAAAGAGGAGACTGAGACGAGACTGTTAGGACAAATTGAACTACTTGAATATCAGCTTAAAGAAAGACAGTCCACTGACACGTAAGTAAATGCAAGTTTTCTAATCAGACGTTCCCACTAAAATCATTCTAAGATTCAGATTTAAAGTGCCCCTATTATGCCATTTTTAAGGTTCCTAATATTGTTTTGGGAGTCTCCTACAATAGGATTACATGCATGCAAGGTCAAAAAACGCTTTCGTTTTCTCAAAATATGCATTTAATATCACCTCATTTTTCTGCGATTCTCAAACGATTCGTTCAAAGCAGTTCTAAGATTCAGTCTCTCTAAACCCCTCCATTCTGTGAGCCTACACTGCTCTGATTGGTCAGATGGCCTAGAAACGATATGCCTATTGCCATAGTTCCGTATTTTGAATGCGCGATAGAAAATATAAACATCTATTATTTATCATACTTGTGATTCAGTGGAGCCAGCTGGTCCAAATAAACAGGGTACTGAGCCATCTTTCAAGAGCGTTTAGTGAATCCCGAACTCCCCGAGATTAGAGAAGCAATCGTCAGTAAAATTAAGTTTTTGTGGGCGGGGTCAAGTTGTTCGCTGCCGGCCAACATAGAACATAGGCAGGAATTATGCAAATGTGTTACCCCGTGACATGTAGCCGTCACGGAAGTGGGATTCGAATTACTAACGACTCGTTTAGGATGTAGAGAGTCGATTCTTTATTTTGGGAGACAATAACTTTATTTATCGTGCACTTTCGGCTTTATGACTTTGCTGATCGTTTACATTCACATACAGCTACATTACACACTGCATGAAAGGTAATATTGGAAATTGCATAATGGGGCACTTTAAAGCACATAGCTGTTAAATTATAAATGTTACTTAATATTGCTTATACTTAAATATATGGATTTCTGCAACCTCTAACCTCAAAGGGATAGTTCACCAAAACTCTCATGTCGTTCCAAACTTTTGACTGTGGAACACAAAAGAAGATATTTTAAAAAATGTCATAGTATTTACAGCGAAAGTCAATGGGGCCCAATGTTTATTCTTTTGTGTTCCACAGTAGAAAGTTAGTCATTCAGGTTTGGAATGACATGAGGGTGAGTAAAACAGAAATTTCATTTTTGGATAAACTTTCCATCTTTTAGTTTAGGTGTGAAACCCACCTTGCCACTTTTGGGCATCAGACAGTAGCTATGTTTCCATCCAAAGTTGCAAATTTTGGCTGCTGGATGATAAAATAGGCAGTTATCTTACTTTGAAAGAGCATCTGAGACAAACACTACCATTCAAGAGAGAGAAGTCTCTCATGCTCACCAGGAATAACATACATGTTATCAATAATTTAACAATCTGAGAATGAATGAATGATTGAATGAAAGTATAACTATTTGAATATAAAAATTAAAAAAAAGTAATTTATTCCTGTGATCAAAGCTGAATTTTCAGCATCATTACTCCAGTCTTCAGTGTTACCTGATCCTTCAGAAATCATTCTAATATGCTGATTTGATGCCTAAGAAACATTTCTTATTATCAATATTGAAAACCGATAACCATGATACTTTTTATTATTTGATTAATGGAGAGTTCAAAAGAACAGCATTTACATGAAAAATAATTATTTTGTACCATTATAAAAGTCTTTAATGTCACTTTTAATCTATTTAATGCATTCCGTACTGAATACAAATATAAATTTTCAAATCTTATTGACACCAAACTGGCGATTATTTTATTTTTTTATTTTTTATTTTTTTTGGATGGGCTCTTTTGACTTGGGCAAGCACCCAGAACGCTCTAACAATGGCATAGCAAACACCCACACCATCTTAGCATTGTTTCAGAGTTTTGCAGAATCAAATACTCCTCATTATCTTGTTTAAAGAAAATTAAAAAAAAATAATGTTTTTAATGTGGTTGTGTTATTTCTGTTGGTTTGTTTGATAATAACCTCAGTTTCTTGTTGATTTTGTCATTAAAAACTCAATAAATCTTGCAATTTTGTGTGAGGGAAGCATCTACCGAGGACACAAATGAAATGACTGAAACAATGCTCTAGTCCATTAAAATGAAAGCTTCTACCTCTAACTTTACTGTTAATTAAAAACAGAAAACACACACAAGCTACATGCATTCACTTACTCTTTCTGATTTCATTCACTCTTGTGAATAATTAGCACATCAAAAAGAACCAACAAAAACTGTGAACCGTTTCATTAAAACATTTCTTAAGTAGAAATTAGCAAGAAATGTGATAACCCTGTTACATGTGCCTGTAAAATAGGGATTAATTAAAAACAGAAAACAGATATGTGTTCAAGTCTTACACCAATCCCAGTAAATTGGAGGTTTTTTAATATTTATTTATTTATTCTGGTGACTAATGTTTTACCAACAAGAAACACTTTAGAAAAAGTGTGTGTTGCCAAGTGGTTAAAGTTCTAAGCTAGCAATAAAAGGTTGTAGGTTCAAACCCTGCAAATAATGAACACATTTAGAGCTCTGGAAAGAGACTAAATTGTTGCTGTTTCCCTTATTAACACATGTTCTTGTCTGATTGTGAATAGTTTGTCTGTGCACAAGATGCAAAGAAGGATCTTCAGAATGTAATAACTTCCTCTGCTTATGAATTAGCATTGTGTACTTTGTTTTAGAAGGAAGTGTCAGCTAAATGTCTTAGTAGTAATTAATGCAAAGTCAGGTTGATTTACAGTATGGTGGAGTCTATTTTCACACCTGCTTCTGTGTTGCAGAGTGGCAGCTACTGTAGAAAAGACAGAGACTGGTGTGGAGACCAGCACTGCATTGTCACTGGACAGTGGCCAGTGGACCGAAGAAAGGGCATTGCTCCTGGCCCAACTAGAGCTCCTGGAACGCACAAAGAACGAGGAGATGCAGAACCTGAAGACCTCGCTCATTGCTGAGCAGCAGGTTAGCAGTATAAAGGATCTCAACTGTAAGAATTGAATTAAGCTGACGTTTTGTTGTCACTGCAATTCAAAAGTTGGCAAAACCATTGAGTCACTACATCTTACATTCTGTACATGTCTTTTTAAACTTATTAATATAAAAAATTCAATTAAATGTAGTTGTTGCAAGTTGTTGCTGATTTAAATGTCACCAAGGTAAGATTATCTAACAAGATGACATTCAATTAAATGGCTGACATTAATAATAATACAATACTGGATGAGTAATTAAAATTAAACGGTAATTGTTTGCATTTGTGTGCCATTATTTTCCAGCAAAAGTGTGTATTTAATATAGCTGTCCTGGACTTGCATAATTCAAATTAATTCAATTGAATGAAAATTGAATGAAAATATAGTTATTGTTGATCTAAAAACCCTAAAATTGCTTCTTTTAATGTACTGCTCATTTCTAGACAAACTTCAATACTGTTGTGACCCGGGAGAAACTAAAGAAAGAACAAATCATCAATGATCTCACTGAGAAGCTCAAAAACTTGATGCAGCAACAAGAGAAAGATAAAGGTATAAAAACTTTTTTTATCATATAGTTTTAGAGCATTTTCACTTGTTTTTCAAACATCTCTTACCAAACTGCACAGAAATGGTCAGTGTGACCAATAAATGCTAAAAAAGGACCACTCATGATCATTGTCCCCTGTGTTTTGTTGTTTTAATGAAGGCCTGATCGAAACGCTCTCCGAGGACCGTGCCTCCATCCTTCAGGAGAAGAAGCAGATGGAGGAGGAACTCAACCGTCTGCGAAGCACCGTCCTCGTCTCTTCATCCTTCTTTCCGCCCAATCCCATCCCGGTCTTCACGGAAGCTCATGGCGCCTGTTGCCCCACCCATGCTGAAGCGCTCTCGCCGTCCACCCCTGATCCAGAGAGATTGGCGTCCATGGCTGCATTCAAGGACGAGGAGAGGGTGGAGTCGGCCGTGGAGGCCAGCATGATGGCAGTGCAGTAAGCATCTGGGCTGAAGTTCCCATGCGACATATTCATACAAGAGCTAAATGAATAAACCCTGAAAAACTGAACTACCACACTTAACTGGCTCAGTTAAGTCAACAGCACGCTGAGTGTATGTCTTTGACATTATCCAGAAGATGGTTTGAAATGATTCATTTTATTATAGCAGTGGAACAAACTCTTGTTGGCCTACGTTCTCACTCAACAGCATTCATTACTGTAAATCAAACCTGCACAGCCAGCTGCAGTATATAATGAAGTGCTAAAAATACTGCACAACATTATAGCTGAATGAGCTGTAGCAATACACTTGATTTCACATGCTCTTGTAGCAACAAAGTCAAAGTTTTGGAGGGATGCTGTTTGTCACAGTTTAAAAGGTTTGGAATGCTTACAGAACAAAACTTCTGTTTATTTTCCTCATTCATTATTTTTCTTGTTATGAGAGAAATAAAACAAAATTTATTGTGCTAGATTTAATAATTTCATAAGTTTTATAGTTTGTAGTTTTTGAACAGAATTAATCTGCTAATTAATGTTTTTGTAGTCAAAAATCTACAACGTTATTATAGGTTTAGAGATGTATATTTACAGACAGATATATTATATAATTATTATATTAAAACGGTTTTAAGTTTTATAGTTTGTAGTTTTTGAACCGAATTAGTGATTTATATGCTTTTTGTAGTCAAAAATCCGCAAATGTAATATAAATTTATAGATGTATATCTACAGACCTGTTTGAAAAATTATATATTATATAATTATTATATTAAAAAAAAAAATTTAATAACAGAAGAGTTTTTAGTTTTATAGTTTGTAGTTTTAGAACAGAATTAGTGATTTATATGCTTTTTGTAGTCAAAAATCTGCAAATGTTATATAAATTTATAGATGTATATCTACAGACTTATTTGAAAAATTATATAATTACTATATTAAATTTTTTTTTTTCATAATAATAATAATAATAACAGAGTGGAGCTAATAAGTTATATAGCTTGTAGTTTTTGAACAGAATTAGGGATTTATAGACTTATTTGAAAAATTATATAATTACTATATTAAAACTTTTTTTTTCATAATAATAATAATAACAGAGTGGAGTTAAGTTATATAGTTTGTAGTTTTTGAACAGAATTAGTGATTTATAGACTTATTTGAAAAATTATATAATTACTATATTAAAACATTTTTTTCATAATAATAATAATAACAGAGTGGAGTTAATAAGTTATATAGTTTGTAGCTTTTGAACAGAATTAGTGATTTATATGCTTCTTGTAGTCAAAAATCTACACATTTATTATTGATACACACACATGTATAATTTTATTATTAATTTTTTAATATTTCTAGCAGAATGTCAGCAGTAGTTAGTTAGTCGTGGTTTAAAAGTTTGTAAGGAGGATCTATTTGTGGAGAGAGGCAAGACCATGTTTTGTAGACCCTGTATCTTTAAAGAAGTTGAATGAATGTATTTGAGACAGGAAAGCCGAGTAGATCAGATAGAAGAGGAAAGATGTGAGTCAAGCGCTTGCTGTAGGTGAGGAGTCTTCAGCAGTTTCCTTTTATCAGCCAGAAATGTTGTTTTTAGTCTTGACACATTAATGAAATGTCCTGCTTTGAATTATGATTGACTTTTAGAAAATTGTTCCTTTCAAAGCTGAATTATTGAACTGTGTAGTTTGTAACATTTATTTTGTGTATTTTGATGCAGTGACAACCCTATGCTGTCTGAAGAGAAACAGCGCATACTGATTTTGGAAAGGGTAATTCACTTTCACACATACACTTTGATGTTTTTATTTCATGTAGTACTTTATTGACAAAATGTAATCATTGCATTCTTAAATATATTTTTATATGCAATTATTTGTTATTGTGTTTCAGACCTTACATATGAAGGAGGAAGAAAACAAATTTTGAACAGAATTAGTGATTTATATGCTTTTTGTAGTCAAAAATCTGCAAATGTTATATAAATTTATAGATGTATATCTACAGACTTATTTGAAAAATTATATAATTACTATATTAATTTTTTTTTTTTCATAATAATAATAATAATAACAGAGTGGAGCTAATAAGTTATATAGCTTGTAGTTTTTGAACAGAATTAGGGATTTATAGACTTATTTGAAAAATTATATAATTACTATATTAAAACTTTTTTTTTCATAATAATAATAATAACAGAGTGGAGTTAAGTTATATAGTTTGTAGTTTTTGAACAGAATTAGTGATTTATAGACTTATTTGAAAAATTATATAATTACTATATTAAAACATTTTTTTCATAATAATAATAATAACAGAGGGGAGTTAATAAGTTATATGGTTTGTAGCTTTTGAACAGAATTAGTGATTTATATGCTTCTTGTAGTCAAAAATCTACACATTTATTATTGATACACACATGTAGTTTGTAACAGTTATTTTGTGTATTTTGATGCAGTGACAACCCTATGCTGTCTGAAGAGAAACAGCGCATACTGATTTTGGAAAGGGTAATTCACGTTCACACATACACTTTGATGTTTTTATTTCATGTAGTACTTTATTGACAAAATGTAATCATTGCATTCTTAAATATATTTTTATATGCAATTATTTGTTATTGTGTTTCAGACCTTACATATGAAGGAGGAAGAAAACAAAAGACTTAGTCAAAGATTGGTAAATATATTGAAATTTATTTGTACATGAATGTGTGTTTGGTTACAATTTTGGCTCTTATATTTCATCTAAATGTGTTAATTGTATGAGAACATCGTTAAACATCGTTTAAATTGATCGTCTGTATTTGTGTCCTTTGTGCTTGATCTCAGTTTATAATTGACCACTTGAACAATCAATTAAAAGCAGTAATTAGTGATGGTAAATAGAACAATACACTCAATTAATGCAGGTCAGCGATCATTAAAGGCATTCATGTCATTTTTGAAAAAAAAAAAACTTGTAACATTTCTTTAATATATATATTTTTAATATCCATAAGCAAAATACTGGATATATCCTATCTTCACTGTATAGTTCATAGACATTACATTGCTGTTGTTACGACAGTAACTACTTGCACATTATCAGGAGTTAATTAAAACACGAGACTCTTTGATATAATTTAATTACATTTCCCCTGGGACTATTTCTGCAAATAGATTTAATCTCTTTAGCAAAATTACAATCACCGTCTTATTGGCCACGAGACGCATCTTATGAGACACGTAACCCACACTTTAGAGTCCTGACAGCTCGGGGCAGATTCACAAGATTAATTTAGTCTGAAAAACAGCTCTGAAATGTGCCTGGGTAATTGAGCTAGGGCTGAGTTTCAGCTCATTTGCAAACAAGCCTGAAATGAAACAACTACAGACGTGTTTAAATCCCATATTTCATATTTATTATCTATGTACGTTACAACGTATTTTAGATACTCATTGTTCTCTGTCCCTGCAGTGTACTACCAATGCATGCTATTTAATAGACTGTTCTACTCCTTACCACTAGATGGCACACATACATTTGTTTTAGGTACAAACTCCGTCCTACAAGCACTGAAATGGCAGGAGGCATTTATGAGATTCATCAATGTTGCATTTACCCAAAACTGATTTTTTGCAATACAGTGTATGCCGTTTTATTTTTATAGCGGTTGCAGAATGTGTACGAAAGCAACATAACAAACATTTACCAGTGTAAATATCACCAGAACCGTCTAACAATTTGTTTTACAGATGTCACAGAGTATGTCGTCCGTCTCGTCACGGCACTCGGAGAAAATCGCTATTCGAGAGTAAGTATTCTTGGATATTAGCATTAATGATTTGATCTATTTTAGCCCTCCACCTCATTTGAGAACCCCTCTTTTTGTAGTTTTCAGGTGGGCGACTTGGTTCTCATAATCCTGGACGAAAGGCACGATAATTACGTTCTCTTCACTGTTGGACCTACGCTTTATTTCCTGCACTCAGAGTCTCTCACGGCACTGGACCTCAAACCAGGTCAGTCACACACACAACAGGCAGACTCATTAAAGAGACAGATTAATTAAATATATTAGATTTTACGTATTTGAAACAATTCTGCTCCAACAAGATGGTTTTGCATATTTTTTGTTGCTCTTTCCAAAGTACATGTTTACTCAATTTAATTATTCTTATTTATTAATTGTATATATTAATGTATCAATGCATTTGTAAATTGAAATGTTTTTTTTAATGTTTAGATAAAAAAAGAGAATGCATTTTACTCCTGATAAATTGTTTTGTAGTTTTATTTTACATAAAGCACATTTTTATTGTATATCAGTAATACTTTTTTTTTTGTTTGTTTTTTTTAGCGACAGGAGCAACAAGACGGCCATGGGTTCTAGGAAAAGTCATGGAGAAGGAATATTGCCAAGCCAAAAAGGTAACCGTTATTATTCTATTATTTCTGCGAATGCTCTAAACGGAGTGTTTTTGTACAATTATGTTTCAGTAAATAATTTTGACTAATTGACGGTATTATTGCACTCTCATTATATAACATCCTCGATGACAAAACACTAGCCCATTTTTCCTGAAATTGATCTATTTTTGGTTAACATTGCTTATATTTGAGACAAATATTAACAGTTAAAACGTTTGCAGATACTCAGTCCCTTTAAGCACATCAGGAAGACAGGAAGAAAACATTGATTTAGAATCGTGCATTTAATTCTGTTTTGCATCTTAAAGTTAATTTGAGCAGAAAACTGTGTATTTTATAATCAGCTGCTAATCATTACTGCAGGCACTTATATTAAATTATCTATTTTATTTATTTATTTTCATGTGATATTCTATTACATATTTTGAACGTGTTTCTTTTGTTATTGTCTGTCTCCAGGCCCAAAACCGGTTCAAAGTTCCTCTCGGCACTAAATTCTACAGAGTAAAGGCCGTGCCTTGGAACAAGAAAGTGTAATCGTGTACAAATTGATCATATTGTAATGAGCTCATTATGTTTTTATTGCTTTTTTTAAGCAGACTCGCTTAGTTTTGTCAACATCAGAAGACAAAATCGGTTTTTCCTTTTTATTTTATTTTTTTTTTTTTGCCTCTGTTGCAAACCATTTTATCTCATTTTTTTATACACAGAGGATTTGCAAATGTGGACCAAATGATTCTAACTTTATCGGGGCATTGCCTCCTCCTAAGATGGCTCCGAAGCCTTCACTACAAGTCTGTAAAATGAACAAAATGTATTTGGATGTTACATATTAGTTCATCATTAATATTATGGTCGGGTTAGGTGGGGAAGCACTATCATGATCAGCTTACTTATTTCAGAAGGTTATGAAAATATACATTTATTGTAAATGTTACCAGAGGAATGGTCATGGCATGCATATAGATAATATTTTCTTTAATTTACTTGTCTGGATATGCGTTGTAGTCGGAGATATCGGTGAAAACCTGCTGATTGTTACTCACAGCACAGTATGACCCGCCTGTTTATTATGATGTATATTTGGACGGCCCGCCGCAGAGGCCTCCCAATCCTTCAGATGCACTTTTGGAAAAAAATCGACGCTTTCGTCGATTCAAAAGGGAGGTTTGTGCTGTCAAAAAACAAGCATCAAAAGAAAAGCAGCACATATCTTCCCTCTGTTGTAGGATGTGGAAATATAGAAAGTAATATTTCATGTTTGTGAATGTGTGTCTTTATTGAATTTAACGACAACATTGTATATTATTCATCACACAGTAACGAAAAATGACTATTGTAAAAGAATTTAGAGTTTTCAAAACAATAAAGGTTTGATCCCAAACTCCTCGTGGATTGCATTACCCACCGCGTCCGTTTCAAGAACTTTATTTTCTCATGCGTCATAGTGAGAATATTGCAAATGTATTTGAATAGTTTTCTTTTTTATTGAGATGAAAGAGATGCCTTTTCAATACATTTAAAAGCTTTTTTGTTGAATCAAAGTACAATAAAGCTTTGGCCTTGATGCTTGAAGATGTTTCCCATTAACATCCGTTCTCCGGTGCTGATATAGTTGTGTACGGTCCCAGTTGCATGTCATTTTAAGGAGCTTTTTGAGTGGAAAATATACTCAAAGGCTTTTTCTTGTTCAAAGATTTTAGACCCTAAAATATGCCCCCGAATCTGTTTCTCTCCCTATGCAAATGCGCGCACCGCTATGATTGTAAGTACTTGTTTACATAAGTTTTGCAATCATCGCCTATTGATGCTCTTCAACACTTCCAACCGAGCAGAACGGAAGATTTGAAAAGAATTACGCCTCTATTGTGTCAACTAAACTAATGAATAGCAAACAAGCCCATACATGTCAGGAATTAATGGGATCCATTTTATTGCTATTGTCTATCACTTATGTAACGTGGTCCGTCTAAAATTAAAGCAGTGCCGAGGTATGGCGGTTGAGGGAATTATTCCCAACTTAGGCCTCGGTCCTTGTCGAATGTTGGCTTTTGTGGGAGCATTAGCTACTGTTGTGTGCTAACGTTGGCACGCTCTCGCATGCAACAGACTTCAAAAGGGCTTCGATCGGGGCCCGGGAACGGTATTACCCTCTTGGAGGAGCACGGCACACCAACATCACTTTCCCAGTTCACAGCGGGGAGCATAGCAGCTCTCCGCCGAGCCTTCGGTACCATGTGGGCCTAGGGGTGTTTCGGCAATGTTTTGCTTTATTTGCTCCGTTTAGCATAAGTCGGCTGTCACATTTGGATGGCGTTTACATAAATTGGTGGTGTGATTCGTAGTATCTCGGGACAGGCCTGAATGACTAAACGCGAGATGCTGAGGTTGCTGGTGAAGGAGAACCATGTGGAATGGACAGCCTCTCAGTGTAAATGTTTACAGCCCCCTACTGTGGAGCCGGGACTTACCCATGCTAGACACCACGGAGCTCGGCGCTGGTGTGACATTGTTCCAAACGGTGTTTGCTTCACCAAAAAGCTGATAATATACTGAATTAACAGTCTAATGACAATGCACGTGGTTTCTAATATTTATTTATTTTTTTTTCACTTTTATTTGTGCAGATAGTGAGCAGAGGTGGTCATTTTTAAACTGCACTCTTAAAAATAAATGTTCTTTATTGGCATATGGTTCCATGAAGCACCTTTAACATTCATGGAAACTTTCCATTCCACAAAAGGTTCTTTATAGTGGAAAAAAAGTTCTTTAGATTATTAAAATGTTCTTCACACTAAGAAAAAAATGGGTGTTTTAAAGCTATTCACAAAAAGGTTCCAAAAAAAAAAAAGGTTATTTTATGGCATTGCTACAAAAAAGAAAAAAGAAACTTTTTGGAACCATTATTTTTAAGAGTTTATGTAATTTACACACAAAAAAAGAATACACTTGTTTTATAATTTAAGTATTTCTGTTAAATTGTACATTGGTCTATCTGAAATATGCTTTGGCTCAGGCACTTAAGCTTTATTAATTATAACCAGATTATTATTATTGTTATTTTTAATACACAGAATGGAAATAAGAATTCTCTGTTAGTTTACATTAAGACAAATTTTTATATTTTCAAACCATGTTTTGGCAAGCTGATATTGTAAAACTGATTTCTTTCATTTTATCAAACGTGTCAAAGTGAGTTTTGTTTTATAAGTACTTTTACAAAACAATTTAACCAATCCATTGCTGGTATTTTTGTTAGTGCTGTTATTTTCCCTCCAAAATGATGTCACTTCCTGTTGCATAATGTCTGACTGTTGTAAGTTAAAGGAATTTTACAAAAAAATAAACAAATAGGATGGAAAGTGATATGGGGGACACATGACAAATTTATTATGCATTTATTATTAATGAAATCTATATTTTCAAGATGTTTTATTTGAAATAATGTAAAAATGTGACTTTAAAAACATGTCATATTTATTAATGAATTGCCAGTTGTTCATGTTAGAAATGCAGCACCTGGGGAAAAACAACAACAACCCATCAAAACAAAGGTAACTGTTAAAAGAAATGATTTGAAATTCACCTCTTTTGCTCTCTTTATTATGATATTGTAATAGAAGTAAACTAATGTGATTTCTATCTTTCAATATTGTGAGTTAATTTTTTTTTTTTTAATCCAGTATATTAAGATGTGATGTGGAAATGAAAATGAAAGATCCAGAAACAGGACATCAGACGAGAAGAACTCAAACTTGTTATGTCCATGTGAGCACCACAGCATGAACCGCTAAGCCAAGGCAAGTACATTGTTGCATTGATGCAATGACTTTTATGATTTATAAAGACACAATATGATGCGCATGCAGTTATCATCTAAAATAACGCAGTAACTACGGCATGATTGATTTGAGTATCAGTATCTCACAGTTTACTCTAAATCTGAGCATAGTTGAGTCAAACACATTTCTCACAGGACAGATCATAGTCTATGAGACATAAATTCAGTCACAGCTTAATTTTCAACTAAATGTGTATTTGCTGTGTTTTGAATTTGCATGACGTTGCCATTTTTGCCACTTTTTGCAATTGCATAAATTGTGATTGATGCGTCTTTGAAATCAATTTTACAACAGATGTTTTATAGTTATGAAATAACTGTACATTAATAGGTCAGCACCCATCAGGAAATGATTAAATGGTGAAAAAAAGTCTCTATAAAACGGGTTGTTTTTAGCCTTTCTCAATTTTTCAATAGCAGTATGTGTTAAATAGGGTCCGTTTTGATTGACTTTAAAGCAGATTAGGTTATATTTCATATGTGTGACTATCTTAATAATGAACTAAGCATAAAAATATTATCATCATTCACATTTTGCATTTTATAAATGCCAATTGGCAACTCTGCTGTCAGAGTAGACTCTTTAAATCTTGATGCCTATAATCATGCCTATTACAAAACTACTTAAAACAGCTGTCAACTAATATCCCGCCATTGCTGTCGATAATAGAGATGGAGCTTTTAGGGGTTTGAGTGGAAAATGATCTGGGCTCAGTGTGTCAACACATCAAAATGAAGAAATTAAACAACATTTATTCTTTACATAAGAGATGAGACCTGGAAATAGCTATAATTCCATCAAATTTCCTTCTTTGTGTGTGGAAATTGAGCAACAGATTTTGGATCTGTAATATACAGCCACTCAAAAGATTATTTTATTGCCGCGCACATTCAAAACGATCATTAAACAGACATGTTTCATTCGCCTGGAGTGCCTCTACTCAAGACGGAGGATTGTACATTCCCGGTAAGAGATAAACGTTAAAGAGCACATGTCATGGGTTATTGAGAAAAGAAGCAGTGTTTGTTTGATCATACAGTATTTGATATTCAGTTCTCTTAAATTGTGTATCAGAGCCATACAAACACCTTTTTCATCTTTAAATTATGTTTCAGACTTTTAGTGCCATGCAAGAGTCTGTGATTAATCCAACCTCACACAGGGATTCAGATCTAAATAAACTTAGACCAAATCCCCTTAGACGATTATTACAATTATAAACTTCTTATAAATCTCACGCAAAATGAAGCGTGATTTCTGAGCTACCAGTTTTGTATTGTGAAATTAAATCATGAATTCCTGAACACTCCCCACATCTGCCATTGGTCAGTCTACAGATAGCCCCGCCCCCAGACTCCCGTCATTGGTTGATAGAGTTTTGCTGTGGTGGCTAGACCAAAGAGTCAACTGATACAAATGGCTGATAGACCTTAGTCAGAGAAGTGCCATATTTTGACAGGAATTAAAAAACGAGGCTGTGAGGGACATAAGTACAGTACGTTAAATGGATACTGTTGTTTAACAACATACGAATGTTTATTTTTCTGGAGAAAAAAAAAATTCCGGTGGACAAAAACTCCATAAAACACTTTTTAAAGTTGCAAAAATTATGTGACCTTTATGCAGTGCATGCCATTGTAAAGACTGTAAGTCTATCCTCACAGCCTCGATTTCATCTGTGCTTAATTAAAAATGGCATCTAACATGACTAAGGTCTGTAGTTGTTTTTGTATATTAACCTGGGATAAAAGAAAGTATTCTAA